>NC_079224.1:30414275-30669275 GCF_029633865.1 Lampris incognitus
AGATCGACAGACGTTGGCAAAGTGATTGTGCTTACCGCAGCTACGGCATGTCTGGCCACGGGCAGGGCAGTTCTGAGCCCTTGAAACATGAGACCGAGATCCACAGTTACCACAGGACTGTTGAGGGCGGGGCCGAGAACGCCGTCGTTGCAGTTGCAAGACGTCCCCAGTGGAGTCGGCGCCCGCCTCGCTCTGGCTGGGTTGCGTCCCGAGGGGCAGCCGTGAGTAGAGGGAGGAGTCGTTGGCAGCTTGACTGGAGGTGGCCACTTGCTGTGTATTTAGCATAGCAGCACACTCAGCTGCTCCCTCAACCTGTAGTGCGATGGTAATTGCTCTGGACAGCAGCAGATCGTCTTTTTCCAGCAGGAGAGTCTCACGCACCTTTGCGTTGTTGGTGTGTTCGATTAGCTGGTCGCGAACCATCTCGTCCTGAAGCGCGCCAAACTTGCATGAGCTAGCTAGCCCTCGCAAATTAGCCACGTACTGCCGCACAGACTCACCAGGCAGTTGGTGTCGCTGACGGAATATAAATCGCCGAAGGAGGGCACTCTGTGGAGCAGCGAAATAGGTGCTCATAAGTCCCACAGCTTCGGCAAAGCTTGTGACGTTCCCCAGAGACCCGAGCACACGATGACCCTCTGCTCCCAAGCAGTGTAGCAACAGAGCCGTCTTCCTAGCCTGGCTCACGTCGTCGAGCCCTGAGGCGATGATGTAATTTTCAAAACTACGTAGCCAGCGAGTCCATGGTACCGGAGGCTCGCCAGGTAATGCCAGGAAGGGGGCAGGTGGTGGGTGGGAGATATCAGCCATCCTCGTCGCCAATATTAAGTTTAGAAATCACGTCAGGACACAGCGCTGTCGCTCGACACAACCTCTCCGTGGCATTCTTTATTTAGACTGACACAGCATCAAAGGCAGACCCGATCAAACAACCCAGAGCCCGCAGGCATCACCAATCGATCCCAGCACAATAGAACAGCACCAAATCAAATGCAGCACTGTCGATGTGTGCATACATAACACACGGGTCTGTTCACCGGCTTACACGCACACGCGTGCACGTGCGTTTGCGAGATGTGACTCATAGGTAACTGTTCTAAAACCAGCCTTCCGTTACCTATAGTAATGCAACAGCGGGATGAGTCAAATATTTCATTTCCTCCTCTGATTCGATTTCCAATCTGGTCCCTGGAGTCTCTAGAGGGCTCATATTAGCCAAATTGTGTTAGCCCTCGCCATATTCCCTTGGTTCCGCACACCCCGTGTGCTTTTCACAGTACAGTGCACATGATTGAGGGGTTTCAGGACTGACAACACCCATCTCTACCAAAAACTGTCTCATAAATGTGCATCATGAATACAAAAACAGGAAGCAAGGATGAACATTTTACGTGTTCAAGCCTGTATAAGAAACATTTGTCCCTGTTGTCTGCTCACAAAAAAACAACTTTTAATGTCACTTGTATTGTTAGGCCAACACATTTTGTAAGCTATTAGCGTAGCAAAGCGACAGGCCCATGAATAGTGGGATGGCATCCAGCGCTTTACCTGTGCCCCCCTCCACAGGGTTGGTGGTTGTGTCAGAAAGGGCATCCGACGTAACATTTTGCCAAATCATTACGCGGATTGACAAGACCGCCATCGGTGCTGTGCCCTCACAGGGTACCGATAGAAACTAACAAAATCCGATGTGGCGACCCCCTGGGAAGCACGGAACAAGCCGAAAGAAGAAGATTAATGTTGCAAAGCAGTTAAAGTGCTATAGCTGACATGCTGGTGAAGATGGCAGCCTTGGGGCGGCGGGGTAGCGTAGCGCTCTATTCCGTCGCCGGTTCGAATCCCCGTGTTACCTCCGGCTTGGTCGGGCGTCCCTACAAACACAATTGGCCGTGTCTGCGGGTGGGAAGCCGGATGTGGGTATGTGTCCTGGTCGCTGAAACAGCGCCTCCTCTGGTCGGTCAGGGCGCCTGTTCGGATGGGGGGGGGGGGACTAGCGCGATCCTCCCACGCGCTACGTTCCCCTGGCGAAACTCCTGTCAGGTGAAAAGCAGCGGCTGGCGACTCCACATGTATCGGAGCCGGCATCCCTGAACCGGCAGAGAGGGTGGAGCAGCGACCGGGACGGCTCGGAAAAATAGAGTAATTGGCCAAGTGCAATTGGGGAGAAAAGGGGGGGGGGTAAATAAATAAATAAGATGGCAGCCTTGAAGCTGGTGGTAATTTGTAAGGTACCAAAGTAAACGTGGATCTGGTTATAATCCGAATGATAAACCTGAGTGGAAAGTTGCATTTTAGTGTCAGGGAACAGAACAGGAAATGCTTAGCACAGCGTGGTGTTATTGTAAACTGATCGCGGTGTGGGAGGTTGTGTAGAAAGGGTAAGTGAGGGAACTAAATGGTTACCGATGGGTCAGCTTATGTGGGAAGTGAACCAACGCTGGTGCAGATGGTATTGTGGGAGGTAAACAGGTTACTAATCACAGCCAATTTAACTTACAAGGGCCCACCTGCCATTATCCCGGGGGGCTGTACTCCAGATGGCAACTGATCGCCTTGAAGGACTAAGAAACACTAGCACTCCTCGTCAGTGTTTGCGAGTGCGCACGTGTACCTGGATATACTATACATAATTAGGAAAAGAAATTTGGTGTATGTGAGCCAAGCATAAGCATATATTGTATACCAATTTGTCAGTAGCAGTCTGTGTCAAAACCGTTTCCTCCAAATCGATTTCTGATCTCGTCTCTGGAAGGAAGCAGGCTTGTACGAGCCAAAATTGTGTTAAGTTCGCTTTACAAAGACGTGTGGTAGCAAAGATGCAATTGACAGCAAAACTGGCGAAAGCATTGTTCCACTGACACGCTTGTCTACAGCTTCTGCCCATTTGTCAGCACATATCCATGGCTCATTTCCTTTGGGATTTTGCCGAGTGGCTATAAAACGACTTGCTTTTGCTACTGTCTGCTTATGCATTGCTGACAGGTGGAGGATGAAGTGTGGCAGAGGCCAACACCATAGCCCTCTCCTCGTCTGTCAGATTGAGCCCATAACTGCTCTGTGCTTCACCCGTTCATGTAATCAGGAAAGTCTGGAGAAATCGTGATGCCCATCTCAACGAGAGGGTGGAAGCGTTGGTGCACACAACAGTGGAGGAGGGATTTGAACTGTAGCATACATAGAAACCAGGAGCATTGCAGCTGGAGTTGCAATAGGCTATACTCAAAAATAAACATTTTAACTGGGGTGCAGATCTTAGGCGTTTTTAATGCAGAAAAGTAGCCATTATGAACGACATGGCTCATTTGGGACTACCCCCCCCATACATGTTAAAACTAAGTCGCTAGCCTTCCATCAGGGCATGAAGAACATAAACATTTGTAATGCAGCCTCCTCATAAGTCAGCACTGGCCAGGTACAAGGGTTTTGTATTACAAGACAGAACAGCATCTTTGATGGACCATAGCTTTAAAGACTTGATTTTTTTGGGGGGGGGGGATTTAACACAAACGTTTGTTACCATGCCATGAAAGTTTTTTTTATTTTAAAATCCAAGTTCAATCCATCAATGGATAGTCACTAGCACGACTGTGGTTTCCTCCAGTTCATGACAGGAGAGGTTTAGCAGTCAAGATCACTTCCCCACTCGACACCAATGCCGTCTGGTTTGGGGCAACTTTTACAGCAACATGTCGTCCTGTAGGGGAACAAGGAATTCTAGTCAAGCGTGCATATTTTATATATACACACACACACACACACAAGAAGTTTGTAGGGGGGGGGACTGGCAAATAACTCACGTCGCCGGCGCCTGTGGCAGGTCTGGTCACATGATGTGGTGCTGCTTGGATGGCACACAGCTGTAGCACAGTGGAGGAACACCTACAAGAAAATTGTTGCAGGGATTATTGGCAGTGAACCAAAATTCAGTCCCAAGTCTTAAAAAAAAAATCCCCTGAGCTTTACCTTGTCGTTTTGAGTTGTGAAGGTGTCTTGATCCACAAATGCAAACATCTTGACACTGAATCGTTTGTGGTGGTTGGGGAGCACAATTCCATGGGAGCTTTCCACAGGTATCACTGTAGTAAGGTAACGGTCATCCTTGTAGGGACACCTGGCGATTGTGTCAGAATAAATTACTCAAGTTATTAACAGCAAGTCACGCAGAATAAAAAGCCACCCTACTTACCCGTCAACCAGGATGTCCCACTGTGGGAGGCCGTCAGGATCGGGGGTTGAGGTGGCCCAGCAGTGCTCCAGGAGGAGAACAATGTTGGGATCAGTCCGTTCCAAGATGGACACCTCAACATACAGTGGTTCCCTCAGGACCTTGGTAACTGGGTAGTCTGATGCAGTGTAGAATGAGGTATATGCATCCTTCTCTAGAAGGAGAGAAGTAGTTAATTTAAAGTATTCTTGGCACCAATTAGCAGTAGTTGTGCAGTTTACCTTCTATACAGCCTTTGTTGCGGCACTGTCCATTGGCCAGTTTGAGTTCCACTCTGAGGGGTCCAAGAGCAGCTACAGGTAGTGGTGGAGGAACAGTATTCACCTCCATGATAAGGGCTTCCACAGCAGTGCTGGAGTACATGCACTGGAACAACAGCCTGGAGAATTAAAAAAACAAAATTACCTCCATGTCAAGACTGGAGAACATGCAATTCTGAAAGCATGATGCCACCCAAATAATCCCAATACTGGAAACCTACTCAAAGTGGCTATCCCTAGTGATTGAGCCTCTGGGCCCCATTCCCACTTCATATGACGAAGACACATGGTTCTCATACACCACATAATCCTCTTGTGCCTGCAAGAGGAAGAGAACCTTCCAGTTTTATTTCCAGAAACAGCCATTTTACACATGCCAGTTTAAAAAGGGGGGGGGGGGGACCTCACCGTCACTTGCGTGCCACATGCAGTTACAGAGAATTGAAAGATGGCAAAGGCAGCGGTGATGTCAGCAGGGTTACAGGAGGCATCGGTTGATTCGAGCAGGCTGACTGAATCTATGTCGATGTAGGGCACAGTGGCATCCCTGGCCACAACCACTATAAATTGGCCATCTCTTGTGCACTGTACGGTCACTGGAAAACAAATTGTAAGAACAACCGTGTTGGCTCTCACACATACCAAGCCCATTTGTTTCGGTACATGTAGAATTACTGCAACAAGGCACATACCTGCTTTTCCATAGAAGCACTGGTTCCCGGCAAAACAACAATCAATCGTCTTGCACTGTTCTGCCGTGATGCCAGGGTACCCACACTGGAGCCTATCGGCCTCCTCTACTTGGCACTTATCCGTGGGAACTGGAAGGACAGGAGCCTTCGGCATCTGCGGGGAAGGGGGTTTTGGCCTCTGATGTAGCTTGGGTCTCTGTGAAGAAAGTTTCTGCTGTGCAGTAACAACAGAAGCTAAAACCGCAACTACTACAACAGCCACCAGAGAGTTTTGCGGCCCCATTGTGCTGTTGATGCTGTCCACACACCAGGCAGAGTCACGGCAGTGACCACCATGTCCCCCTTGCTAGGCTTTATACTTGATTGACTCTGCGCAGTTCGCTGAAAGCTCCGCCCATCATCATTAGGAGTCAATTGTGTGCCAGCCCTGAGCACAATTAATCGGTTCATAGCTGGCAGGGGAACCTATTTGCTGTTCATCTGTCTGAAGAGAAGTCATTACATGACTGTGATATTGTGAGATACACCCAGTAAACGTATTGATTATTTGTTCTTCTTTCATTTACAACAAACCAAACTTGGAACCTATGTCTCCTACGATTTCTAGTGGGGGTGGTGCATAAAAAATATAATTCATGGGAAAATTAATATGCTGCACCATTCTTAACTTTTTGTTCATGATTGCAATGCAGTTTCACTATAAATGCGTTCCTTATAAACCCCCCTCTCTCTTTCTGTCATATATACACACACACACACAGATGTATGGGCGGTACACCCAAGAGCTGGGTGTCTATGCTAAGGAGGAGGCGGCCCGTCTACGGGATGGAGGAGTGCGGGATGGCGGGGGGCTGCGGAGGAACACCAGCGTCCGCAGCCGTGCTGCGGATCTACTGGAATATGAGAAAGACCCCTGCGCTAAGTGCCAAAGTAAGTGATGGTCGTCGAACGAGCAAACAAACAAAGGAGAGAAAACAAACAAACAAACTGAATCCTAATTCTCTGCGCTATGGCCAGTGATTAAAGTGGTAGGTTTGTGAACAAAGGGTCCTCAATCCACACCGGAAATGGACCAAAAAAAAGGTAATGAACGCTCACCAACGAGGATCCGGTGTGCGCGTGTAAAGCCTAAAGCTGCCCCCCCCCCCCACCGCAGGGGTTGTAAGCAAAGAGTGGCACTTGTGTGAAAACACGGACTCTTTAAAGTACCCCGGTGTGCTTAGCTTACTCGGGGGAGGAGGAGAACATGTGGACAAGATGAAACGCGACTGATCTGAGCAATGACCTCCAGCCGACAGGGTGGTCTCAATGTCGAGTCAGCCCCCTCTGCTGGCTGCCAGCGCATGTCTGCGTGTGTGCACGCGTGTACGTGTTTCCTCATAGGTGTGAGTGTGTTCAGGGGCGTACGTGTGCGTTTGTGTTTGTGTGACTAAAACTCTGATCTCCGCTGTCACGTTATTTTGTGTCTGCTCTTTCCAGATCACTGGAAACAAGAGAGTTGCAACAGCAGGAGAGAGGTCCACTTGAGACTGATGCGCTCAACAGTAGTAGAGAGGCAGACTGTGACTGTGTTTGTGTGTGTGTGTGTGTGCTTTTCCAAGCTAGGGTCTCTACTTTCAGCTAGCTACCAAAAAAAAACAACCTTTGACAATTTCAGAAAGAGAGAGAGAGAGACAGAGAGAGAGACAGAGAGAGAGAGAGAGAGAGAGAGAGAGAGAGAGAGAGAGAGAGAGAGAGAGAGCATATACTGTATGTGTGCTTGCACAGATAAGCGAGTCAGTGTGGCTGTTTTCCAAGATCTCTCTGTCTTTGTCTCTTTGCCCTTGTGAGCGCTGATTAAACCTTTATAGATTACACCATAGGTGAAGCCACACTATATCATACCAGCCTGTCCGCCACGCTGTAATGGAAGTCATTTAGAACAATCACTTTCAGATTATCAGCCAAAATGATTTTTAGGTTCTATTTATATATGTGTGTATCTATGTGTGTCCGTGTCTACGTCCGTGTCTATCTGCGAGTGTCTGCTTTTCTGTTGGTGCAGATTTGTGTGTGCAATACATGATTTTTTTTAATATATATATATATATATATATATATATATATATATTATTTTTTTTTGCACAGGTGACCAGATGGGGGTTAGAATCTGCTGGTACCTAGTTATGTAATGTGTTTGGGACTCAACCACAGATTCTCACCCTTACCTGCATCTCAGAACCCTCCCGCTGGTAGAAGTGGGTGTATTAGTGTGTTTCTTGAATGTGTGCGTGTATCAGTCTGTGCTTGTACCAGTGTGTGTGTGTGTGTGTGTGTGTGTGTGTGTGTGTGTGTGCATTTGCATGTGTGATTGTGTGTGGGAACATCATCACCCCTGGGAGTGGGAGGATGAGTGTGCGGCTCAGTTCTGCTCCGTAACCAGAGCCATAGCTTTTGAATGATGCAGCCTACACACACAGTCAAAAGCTTTGCTACTGATCGTGACAGAGAGAGAGAGAGAGAGCCTGGGTGTATCCCACCCATGCATTGGGAGAGATATGTGCAGGGCTGGGTTGGAGTTTGTAACAGTGAAGCCGGTGTTTTTCCTCTTGATTTCTTCCTTTTACGTATAGAAATGTTGCACCGTAATGAACCACAGTCTCGTTGCTTCATGCACTCCATGACTGGCGGAGTGCGTCATACCTTGATTTATCAGGAAGTTTATGACTAACCTGTCTCCGATTTCTGTCTTAAAGTTGCTTAAAAAAACCCCAGCACAGCGTGTATTGATCTATTGTGCTTTGCGAAATCTTTTTTTTTTACTCCTTTTGCCGTTCATTCGGTGGTTGTGTGGTTGCAGTGCGGTTAAAGCGCCACACAGATCTATATAGTAGATACAGGTATATGCCTCCGTGTGTGTTGGGATTTGGTTTCCTGTTAGCTTGCCTCAGGTGATGCGGTGCAGGACGAGCAGAGGTGAAGAAAATATCTGGTAATTAGTGTGATTTTATTATGGGGCTCGGTACAAGACATCTGTGCACACACCGCTGTGCCTGCGGATGTGAGTGCTAGCCAAGGGGCATATGGAAGTACTGGGCAAAAGACTGCTTTATAGGTGCCAGATAAAGTGTGTGTATGTGTGTGTGGTCCGTTTGTGTGTGTGTGTATGTGTGTGTGCATGAGTGTGTGTTTTAATGTGTGTATGCAGAGAAAGAGGAAGATGACATAAGAGGGAAGCTGTGCAGAGGAATGTGCCATACGCTGAGAAATGAATACTGTATATCATGTGTGATAGAAGGCAATGTGTATGCAGGTGTTTTAATCCAACTAAACTCCACACTAGCTGATTTCAGTAATTAACACACCATCCATTATACGGGGAGCGCTAATTTGGGAAATCCAACAGTGTAGTGTTGGGTAGGAATGAAAACCTGCAAACACATGGCCCTCCTCTGTGGCACATGACTGTGTATCGCTGCATTGCATGCATCAGAGAGCGTGTGAGGGAAGTTGAGTCAAACATGCCACTTTCGTGTTTGTCTTGAAATAAACCTATTTGAAGTGTGGAGTAATTCATTTCTACTTGTGTGTTTCCGCCGTGTGTGGCGTTTCGGGCACACATGGACATGTTTGTGTGAATTGTCCATGTGCACTCACACACACTTGTGTGTTTGTTTCTGTGGGCAACTCGCCAACCGGCAGGTGACCTGGCTAGCAGGCAGCTTGCCCTGTTATAAACACAATTGTACCCCAGTGCCCCCGGGAAACTCAGCATCCCCCCGTGACCTGAATAACTACTGTCTGTCTACCCCCCCCCCCAACCATAACCCTCTCATGCAATCCATCATGTTTCAGCAGCTCTTCAAATGTAAAATAATTTTTTTTTGTGAAATATGGATCCGGCAAATGTGTTAGGAGCACATTTTTAGCCTCCCAAGGGACAGACACATCTATGGATGCTCTGGATTTTGGAGTGAATTCCAGGTTTTGGTGCCCACAGTCAAGAGAGAAGAAATGAGTCCAGTTGATGCTTCTTTTAGCTGACCTAGCTCAGAGTTATAGATTGTAATGTATTGGTAGAATTTATAACCCTGACCTAGCTTGGTTTTGTTTTGTATTCTCCATATTTAAGATAGATGACATGGCCTCTGTCCTTCTTCCTCTCTCTTACTCTATCTCACAAACGTCACCCCTCCCCCCCATAAAAACCACTTTGAGATAGCAACTGCTCTTTCACTCAATGGCCCTACCTGATAGATGGAAATTATTTTTCCATCTGCTTCACCTGTTGGATTTTTTTGTAGTCTTTACTCTTCTTTAGTGTTATGTGAAACCAAAATTGTTGCTGTTTTCATATTGTGGTCCCTCCTGCACCCCCACTTTTTTTGTCGACCTCCATTAACCCTTCATCTATCTCCTTCCCAGTCTGAGCTTTGTGTATTTTTTTGCCTAGTCTTTCTCCGTGCCACTCTAGTTTTGGTGTCGTGGCTGCTCCTGGTTCTAGCCCTGGTTTTGTCTCATGTCTTGTCCTGCTCTGACGACACCATCCCAGTCCCGAGTCCTGTCCAGTTTTCCCCTGTTACCCATATGCCCCAAAGTTGTCGTTGATTATTCAATCAAGTTTCTGTGCATTTAAGTTTGGTTGTCAGAGCATTGCACGTCTGTACCGTGTTAGTGTCTCGACCATGTTCTTGGTAAGTTTCCTATCAGTAAACCTTTTGTTTAATCTGTCGTTATGCATGCTCAATAATCCAGGTAAGAAAATCAAAGAAAGTTGAATCAATTCATCTGGACACAACATTAATTGACAGAAACATTGACCTCTTCAGTCTAAACTGACTGCAGGTATCCCTACCCTTATAAACAATAGTGGCATAATGACTGAAAACAACGATCAGTTTCATATGCAAATAGGTGTGACCATTAACTAGAGCAGGGATGGGCAACATGATCCAGAAAGGGCCGGTGTGGGTGCAGGTCTTTGTTCCAACCAAGCAGTTACACACCTGATTCTATTAGTTAACCTATAGACCCTTTTATGACCTACATCACGCATAGTATGCATGCATTTTGGCAGCAAAAGAGGCAACATCTCCATCTCCAACCAATGCTGAGTGCAAGTGGATTTTTGATCGATTGATATTTACGTTTTTAAAATGTCATCTTGTTGTATTGTGAGTTGCCAGGAAAGGTCTAGCAAAACACGTAAAAGGGTCTATAGTCTTTGCTAAGGGCCTTGATTTGTAGACTCAGGTGTGTAACTGCTTGGTTGAAACAAAGACCTGTACCCAAACTGGCCCTTTCTGGATCATGTTGCCCATCCATGAACTAGAGTTACAATGGCCATGTGTAGAGGATTTGGGGATGTTTGCAACCACAACATGGTAAGATGGCAACAGATGTTCTTAGCCCCCCCCCCCCCCACACACACACACACATAGATGGCCTCTTTGACTTTGAAACCAGCTTTCTTCCCCATCAAGGATGTGCACATCCTCAACCTTGAAAGAGTGGCCACTGGCTTGTAGTTGGGTGTAGACTGCAGAGTCCTGGCCTGACGTGTTAGCTCTCCTGTGTTGTGCCATCCTCTTGGCCAGTGACTGTTTAGTTTCCCTGATGTGCAAGTCACGGCAATCCTCCTGGCACTTAACAGCGTACACTATATTGCTCTGTTTGTGCCAGGGGACCTAATCCTTGGGGTGGACCAATTTCTGGCACAGCGTGTTTTGGGGTTTGAAAGCAACTGGGATGTGTCTATGAATGTTCTCATTCATCCAGGTCATAGTTATCCAAAGGAATTGAATCAAGTGCAACTGGACTTGGTTATATATCCGTGAAGACATTTTGCCTCTCATCCAAGGGGCTTCATCAGTTTGTGCCTTTCTGACTAGACCAAGCTAGTCTGACTGGCTGGTGATGAAACTCAGATATTTAGCCTCTTTGGAGTAGTTATCAGAGCTAACGATGTCAATGGCTCTTTTGTGTTCCGATGTTTAGGCTAAATATCTGAGTTTCATCACCAGCCAGTCAGACTAGCTTGGTCTAGTCAGAAAGGCATGAAACGTCTTCACGGATACATAACCAAGTCCAGTTGCACTTGATTCAATTCCTTTGGACAACTGAGACGTGGTGTTTGGAAAATATGCATCTGTAGAGCCGAAGGAACGGAGAAGACCGTAGGTTCACACTTTAGCCATGTAGGCAACTTTCTTTAATCCACGGTAAATCAGAGAGACAACAAAACCACAGCTCGACTGAGCGGAGGCGGCAAGAATAATCAGAAAACTGGCTGAACAACCATAACTTAACCCTGCGTTAACCTGCCAGGGCAACCATGACTTAACCCTTAGTTCCTGGGGTGAATTCTATCCCCAATACGTGTCCACCACACATCTCAACTTTTCCAACACTCCCGCCACATACGGAATCACCACTGGTTAATGCTTAGACAGCTGTTGTCCTCGATCGGCTAGTGCACTGTTTGGGCATCTTCCCCGTTAGGATAGCCACACTTGACCAGGGCCTGTTTAATGTGGGATTTCTCCCCTTCCCCAAAGGATCCTCACACCCAAATTTCCACCACTCCCGGAGTGTAATCTCTCCAGTAGTTCCCCCTCATCTTTAAATCCGCAGACCTCCCGCCATGAGTGAGAGGGTAAAATCAATATATTGGGGGGTGGTATGTCCGTCTGTCTGCCTGTCTTTCTTCCTGCTTACATAAAGGTGACCTCAGCCTTCCATTCTTCCCGTTCAAAGTTGCCTCCCTCCAGGTGGGACAAAGCACTGAGGTACCCCCCCCCTCCAAACACTTGGAAGACCCTGACGCTCCCTGTGGAAGGGGGCAGCTCCTAGAGAGATGCATGGCTGGTCACTCTGCATGTTATAACTTTATTCATGTTACTCTCACTCATATCTGAAGTAGCTGGCTTATATAGCATTAGGAATCTAAGCCACTGACTATTACTAAATACTTGTCCCAACCGGGGTTTGAAACCCTCAATCTCCGGCATGGAAAGCCTGAGCTATCCAGCTATCACACTGATCAAGTGTGTCTGCTCCTGAAACTGAGTCTTCAGTCCACGTACTTCACATACAGGGGGCAATAACATAGGCAGAGGCATGGGTATGCTATGGGTTCCCCAGTCTCACCTGTAGTGGCCAACTTGTATATGGAGGAAGTGCAAAAGAGGGCTCTGACGTCCTATCCAGGGACACTGCCTAGCCATTGGTTCAGATTTGTGGATGACACCTGGGTTAAAATTATATCTCAGGATGTACCAGATTTCACCGAACACATTAACTGTGGACAACCACATCAAGTTCACCAGGGAGGATGTTAAAAATGACAGGTTAGCCTTCTTAGACTGTGAAATTGCAATTGGTGATGGGGGACATTTTCTTGTTGATGTTTACCACAAACCAACACATACTGAGCAGTACTTAAGGTTTGACTCTCATCATCCACTGGAGCACAAACTAGGAGTCATCAGGACGCTGTACCACTGAGCTGACAGCATCCCCACCAACACAGCGGCCGGGGAAAGGGAGAAATCCCACATTAAACAGGCCCTGGTTAAGTGTGGTCATCCTAACTGGGTGTTTGTCAAAGTCAGGAAGACGCCCAAACAGTGCACCAGCTGATTGAAGAGATGAGAAAGACAACATCTGCCTAACCAGTGGTGATTCCATATGTGGCGGGAGTTTCTGAACAGTTGAGATGCATATTTTCCAAACACCACGTCTCAGTTGCGTTCAAACCCCAAAATACGATGCGCCATAAATTGATCCACCCCGAGGATCAGGTCCCCTGGCACAAACAGAGCAATAAAGTGTACGCTGTTAAGTGCCAGGACAATTGTCGTAACTTGTACATTGGAGAAACCAAACAGACACTGGCCAAGAGGATGGCACAACACAGGAGAGCTAATGCATCAGGCCAGGACTATGGCCAGTGACCACTCTTTCAGGGATGAGGATGTGCACATCCTTGATAGTGAGGAACGCTGGTTTGAATGGGGAGTCAAAAAGGCCATCTATGTTAAGAGGGAATGACCATCCCTGAACCGGGGGGGCTTAAGAGTACATCTGTCGCCATCTTACAATGCTGTGATTGCAAACATTCCCAAATCCTCTATGAATAGTACACATGGCCATTGTAATTCTAGTTAATGGTCACGGTAATTTGCATATGAAACTGGTCGTTGGTTTCAGTCGTTATGCCACTGTATTGTTTATAAGGGTGGGGACACCTGCAGTCAGTTGAGACTGAAGAGGTCACTTAGATGAGTGATGAAACGTTTCTCTCACTAAACGTTGGGTCCAGATGAACTGATGTACCGTTGTTTGATTTTGTTTAACCTATTGCCACATCTGCATTTGGGTCCTCAATTCCTGTTCCCGCCATGACATTTGGTAGTTCAGTGGTCGTTTTCAGTCCTTACGCTTATCTCTCCCCATGTTTCTCAGTGTGTGCATCTCGCTGTCAGAAGTTCCTGATGTCGCGGGTCGGGGAGGACTGGATCTTCCTCATACTGCTGGGGTTACTCATGGCTCTGGTCAGCTGGGTCATGGACTATGCCATCGCCTTCTGCCAAGAAGGTAGGACAGAGACGAAGGAACAAAGGGACAGAAGAGAGAGACTTGGTTTTATTGTGTGTTGGGGGGGGGGGCAGAGAAGAGTAAAACTAAACGTGGAAGATCTAAGCTGGAAGCCATGACAAATCCCAGGTTTCAATAACTGTCTAAAAAAAACAGAGGGTGCTGTCAGGCACCAAAGGGAGTAATCGGCAATGAAGGGATAACTTCAATAATAATTTATTCATTAAACATGCAGTAAAGTTAATGGGAACAGTCTTGACAAAGTGGACGCTCATTGATTTTCTAATTAACAAGTTATGTGGTCACAGGTGTGGTTTTTATTGGGTATTTTACCATTGGTCTCGAATGTGAGTTCAACCAGAGCTCAACTTATTTCATACATTTCACCAAAGGTGCACCCCAGAAGATGTGCATAGCCTGATTTAAGCGTTTCGATAGTGTATAACGTTGACTAAAAGCACATATGTGGAAAGAAATGACAGACATGAATGTGCTAAGCTGGGGGCGTCCGGGTAGCGTAGCGGTCTATTCCGTTGCCTACCAACACGGGGATCTACGGCTCGAATCCCCGCGTTACCTTCGGCTTGGTCGGGCGTCCCTACAGACACAATTGACCGTGTCTACGGGTGGGAAGCGGGATGTGGGTATGTATCCTGTTCACTGCACTAGCACCTCCTCTGGTCAGTCGGAGGGGGAACTGGGGGGAATAGCGTGATCCTCCCACGTGCTATGGCCCCCTGGTGAAACTCCTCACTGTCAGGTGAAAAGAAGCGGCTGGTGACTCCACATGTATTGGAAGAGGCATGTGGTAGTCTGCAGCCCTCCCCGGATTGGCAGAGGGGGTGGAGCAGTGACCGGGACAGCTCGGAAGAGTGGGGTAAGTACAATTCGGAGAAAAAAAAGAAAAGAAATGTGCTAAGTCATGGGAATGTGTCAAGTCCATTCTGTAATGAAGTGAATCCATAATTGGATATGAAATATATGGTGTAAAAGGAAGGGAGCTAAGCTGGGGTGATAACAGCGGCCACCAACCTCAGCCAACGAAGATGGATGAAGGGAAAGCATAGACAATGATGATGAGAAGGTGACAGGGGAAGGGAGAAAGGTACAGAAGACAGGAATACAAATGAGAAGACAAACCGGGTAATCTGTTCATGGCTGATAAACCTTGATTGCTGCGGAAAACAGGTTTTTAGGTGGCATGACTGCAAATCTTTGTGTGTTGTGCCAAGGCATAGTTACTTATGTAGTTGCATTTGTGGTGTGTGTGTGTGTGTGTGTGTGTGTGTGTGTGTGTGTGTGTGTGTGTGTGTGTGTGTGTGTGTGTGTGTGTGTGTGTGTGTGTGTGTGTGTGTGTGTGTGTGTGTGTGTGTGTGTGCAGCACAGAAGTGGATGTATGGTGGACTGGACAGTAACATGCTTCTCCAGTACATTGCCTGGGTCACCTATCCTGTAGTGCTCATCACATTCTCAGCAGGATTTACACAGATATTGTCTCCACAGGCTGTGGGTAAGACACATGTACACACATGCTTGCATGGAGACACACACACACACATACATACTTACACTTGTTCACACACACATGCACCCACACATGCATACATAAACGCACACACATACACCTCATTACCATGTCGTGCATATTCATATGGATGCACACTGTACTGAAATTAATGCACACATTTTGATGTTTGAATAATGTAATTGGTTCTGTAATGACTCATAAAGCTCGCAAGGACACGGACATTTATTCAGAGGTCACATACGTTGAGCATATACCTGAGTCTACATTGTTAATCTATGTAAAGCAGGCCTCTATGAAATCCATGAAATAAATCCCTAAGGACATATTCATATAGAGGGCTGCATCACAGTCAATCAGCTTATAACAGCTTGTCGTTTCTTCAGATACACCTCTTTGCTCTTCTAATTTCCTCTTCTCATCCCAATCTCTTTGAACTGCCTCCCTCCAGCCTGACTTTTCCTCTCCACTTTGCTGTGCTAGCTATTCTGTCCTTCTTTGCCCTTCTTTTCTGCCTTCTCCATAGGTTCAGGGATTCCTGAGATGAAGACCATCTTAAGAGGGGTGGTACTGAAGGAGTACCTGACCTTTAAGACGTTTGTGGCCAAAGTCATCGGTCTGACCTGTGCCCTGGGCAGTGGGATGCCGCTGGGCAAGGAGGTAGGAGGCTCCAACTTTTACTTTAGCCTCGTCTATTTTCATCATGCTTTGATGATTTGCTTGATTGAGAAGTATAGAGGTGGCCAGGAGTTACATTGTGTCTTTGTGGATTTAGAGAAAGCATATGACAGGGTGCCGAGAGAGGAGGTGTGGTATTGTATGAGGAAGTCGGGAGTTGCAGAGAAGTATGTAGGAGTGGTGCAGGATATGTATGAGGGAAGTGTGACAGTGGTGAGGTGTGCGGTTGGAATGACAGATGGGTTCGAGGTGGGATTACATCAAGGATCGGCTCTGAGCCCTTTCTTGTTTGCAATGGTGATGGACAGGTTGACGGAAGAGATCCGGTAGGAGTCTCAGTGGACTATGATGTTTGCGGATGACATTGTGATCTGTAGCAAGAGTAGGGTGCAGGTTGAGGAGAGCCTGGAGAAGTGGTATGCACTGGAGAGAAGAGGAATGAAAGTCAGTAGCACCAAGACAGATTACCTATGCATGAATGAGAGGGAGGCAGTGGAATGGTGAGGATGCAAGGAGTAGAGGTGATGAAGGCATATGAGTTTAAATACTTGGGGTTAACTGTACAAAGTAACAGGGAGTGCAGAAGAGAGGTGAAAAAGAGAGTGCAGGCAGGGTGGAGTGGGTGGAGAAGAGTGTCAGGGGTGATTTGTGACAGAAGGGTACCAGCAAGAGTTAAAGGGAAGGTTTACAAGATGGTTGTGAGACCAGCTATGTTATATGGTTTGGAGACAATGGCACTGATGAAAAGACAGGAGGTGGAGCTGGAGGTGGCAGAGTTGAAGATGCTAAGATTTTCATTGGCAGTGACGAAGAAGGACAGGATTAGGAACGAGTATATTAGAGGGACAGGTCAGGTGGGACACTTTGGAGACAAAGCAAGAGAGGCAAGATTGAGATGGCTCGGACATGTGCAGAGGAGAGATGCTGGGTATATTGGGAGAAGGATGCTGAATATGGAACTGCTAGGGAAGAGGAAAAGAGGAAGGCCAAAGAGGAGGTTTATGGATGTGGTGAGAGAGGACACGCAGGTGGCTGGTGTGACAGAGGAAGATGCAGAAGACAGGAAGAGATGGAAACGGATGATCCGCTGTGGGAGAAAAAGGGGGAAAACAAAAAAAAAAGATGCATGCTTGATTTCTGAGCCCAAGACCTAACATGATGTACCCAAACTAAAATGGCAGTAGCTCTTGGACACTTCTGAACACATGCATAATCATGGTCTCTCCAGAAAGTTAACCCTTTGTAGTTTGTTGCTGAAGGGTCACATTTGACCCAATTGTTACTCAAGTGGAGTTGCCGATGCCCAAAACACAGTTTACATTTAATTTTGTCGTTACTTAAAACAGAAATCAACATTTGAGTTCAAATAACTTCTGTTACCAGTTTCCTCTTCAAATTTGGTTGTATGGTACCAGAATTTGAGCATTTCACATTGTTTTCACTATGGACACGCATAGACAGATCTCAAGAAATGCTCAGTTTGAGTCTCCAAATGGCCACTTTGTATCAACTGATGTTATGGGCCCTTTGGAGTGTGCTTGACAACATATTTTTATACCGTTCCTCTAGACGGGCCTGTAGAGGGGTAGTGCGTGTGACGGGGTTGAAGTCCTCTAATCTTGAATGAAATGAGCTCCATTCAATATGAAACCGTGCCTTCGTGCAGCTGTTCACTGACTCGTTTCCTCGTGTCTTTATCTCTGTTTTCTCTTCCGCCATCTCAGGGCCCATTTGTTCATGTCGCAAGCCTGTGCGCTGCTCTCTTGAGTAAATTCATGGCGGCTCTTTTTGGTGGGATCTTTATGGTGAGCGACATGCACACATACCACACACACATACACAGATATGGGGAAAGAGGAACGCACACACACACACACACACACACACACACACACACACACACACACACACACACACACACACACACACACACACACACACACACGCACACACATTATTGTTGCACAAGTCTTTCGGGTTTATTTGACATTCTCCCATTCCATAGGGTACACTCTCACCCCCACTCATGAGAGACACTTCCCGGGCCTCTGTCTAACTGCACTGGACACTATACAGAAACTATTTCAGTGGAAGAACTCTCCTCCATGCATGGAAAACAGCAGCAACTTACGATTCGGGGGAAGACGGGAGGAGGAGAGTGGACGACCGAGACATGGCAGCGACATTAGAAATACTCAAGTAGTCAAGGAGTCAATTATGTGGACATTGCTATAATCAACCTGTTGAATCAAGACTTGGTTCGCCAAAGGCCTGCTCTCTGCATACATGATTTTGTGTGGATATGTTAATTAACTGGATGTCCTGCAGGGAGAAAGAGAAACTTCGATGTTGTCATGGAGGTGAACTTGACTCACGTTGTTTCTTTCTTTTCACTTTCACTGCAAAAGGAAGAACCCTTTGAGGGAAACAAGGTATGAATGCACGAGTCAGGTCGCTCGTTTATTGCCAGTCCCATCTACATGAATAACCCATGCCTTTCCATCACCGAGGCACAAAGAGATAGGTGCCATCGTATTTGTCTGTGCTCTGTTCAATTCTGTTGTTCAGTGAACCATTACACCAAGACACCGATCTGTGTTGCCTATGGCTCCATACAAACAACCCATCCCACAGTTTGAGCTTTAAGTCCTGGTTTTCGATTATGACGTCTCATTTCCCACTGCTTTGCTTATCATTTCATCAAATGTCAGAAGCAATAATGTAACCATAGTGATAAAGTAACCTTTTGCATATGTAAACGGTTTGTGAATTGTTTTTTTTTTTGTGAAAAGTACTTGTGTATTTTGTATTTGGTGGTGTTGCATATGTGTGTGTGTGTGTGTGTGTGTGTGTGTGTGTGTGTGTGTGTGTGTGTGTGTGTGTGTGTGTGTGTGTGTGTGTGTGTGTATGTGTATGTGTGTATGTGTGTGTGTCTAACTCTGGTCGGACAGAATGAGTTGAGGAACACAGAGATGCTGTCGGCTGCGTGCGCAGTGGGAGTGGGCTGCTGCTTTGCTGCCCCTATTGGTGGTAAGACAATACAACAACTACTGTGCAACAATATCATGCTGAGGTCAATTAGGTGAGAGGTATTGCTTCATTTGTGTGTGTTCATACACCACGTTTACATGCATGTGTAGGTGTTTTCTTGAGCGTGTGTGTGTGTGTGTGTGTGTGTGTGTGTGTGTGTGTGTGTGTGTGTGTGTGTGTGTGTGTGTGTGTGTGTGTGTGCATTTGCTGCAGGTGTCCTGTTCAGCATTGAGGTCACCTCCACATTTTTTGCGGTGAGAAACTACTGGAGGGGCTTCTTTGCCGCCACCTTCAGCGCCTTTATATTCAGAGTCCTGGCAGTTTGGAACCAGGAGGAAGGTAAAGATGAGAGAGAGAGATTTTAATAAGAGTTTGCCTTAATCCGCTTTGAGTAAAGAAACAGGAAGGGTTTACCATACTTAAGTACCAACAGGTTTTAACAGCCCCTGAAAAAATCAGTTGACTTCCGTTAGCTATATATATATAGCACAGATTCAGTGAGAATTATCTTTATTTTATTTTTTCCTCAGAAACCATTACAGCCCTGTTTAAGACCCGCTTCCGTCTGGACTTCCCCTTCGATCTTCAGGAGTTGCCAGCGTTTGCCATCTTGGGGTGAGTGTTTGTCAGTGGGTGCAAGTCTCCACATCAAGCTGATCGATGACCCAACAATAGTCTGGACACTGAGCCACAGAGGAGATCTTTTATTCAACTACATCCTCCAGTCTTCTGTGTGTTTTTTTTTCTTCACAATTAACCTCCCTAATCAGTACTCTAAAAAGGTGGATTTCCCCCATTTGAATGACCATAAGGTTGTGTGCCTGCGAATAGAACTGACAGAATTACCAGACATGGCAAAAAGTTTTTTTTATTTTTTTTTTATTTCCCTCTTTTTTTCTCCCTAATTGTACCCGGCCAACAACCCTCATGAGTCTTATGCATCTTCTCACTCCATTTGAAAATGAAGCTAAACTTTCCCCAAATGACCCCCCCCTTTTTTTCTCCCCAATTGTACTTGGCCAATTACCCCACTCTTCCGAGCCGTTCCGGTCGCTGCTCCACCCCCCTCTGCTGATCCGGGGAGGGCTGCAGACTACCACATGCCTCCTCCTATACATGTGGAGTCGTCAGCCACTTCTTTTCACCTGACAGTGAGGAGTTTTGACAGGGGACGTAGCACGTGGGAGGATCACGTTACCCCCCCCCTCCCGCGACCAGACGCCCTGACCGACCAGAGGAGGCGCTAGTGCAGCGACCAGGACACATACCCACATCCGGCTTCCCATCTGCAGACACGGCCAGTTGTGTCTGTAGGGATGCGCGACCAAGCCGGCGGTAACACGGGGATTCGAACCAGCGATCCCAGTGTTGGTAGGCAACGGAATAGACAACTACGCTACCCGGATGCCCCATAGCAAAAAAAAGCATTTTGCTGGCTGTGGGTGTTAATTAGCTGGTCAGAGGTCAGTTAGATGTATGTCATACCAGATGCTTAGCACGTTAGCTGGAATCATGTCAGCCCACAATTCTCATCTGGTAACACCTTCTGTAGCTCAATAAAAAAAAACAGTTTTTGTTCTGCTTCTTTCGTTAGGATTGCTAGCGGGTTCGGCGGCGCTCTCTTTGTCTATCTGAACCGACTGATTGTGGAGAGCATGAGGAAGCAAAAGACCATTAACAAGTTCTTGCTCAGGAAGTGAGTATCTAAGCACCGTAAAGTAATCATACACACTTGAGCACGCGGAGGCCCCGTGACCCCGTTCAAACCAGTCATTAAAATTTCAGATGCAATGCATTTTAATTTTATAGTTGTGCTGGATGGATGTGCTGGTATTCATATGTTGATGTGTGCTTGTAGATTTGTCTCTGTAATTGTTAGTGTGATAAAGACCATATAATGGTTTTGCATGTAAATGAATGTTTTTAGTGTCTGGTGATGCTCTGTGTGTACCTGCCCAGGGACTGCAGATAGAAAATAGCTAATAGCTAAATCTGACATGAATCATCTTTTCTTATTTTGAGATTTTTGTGCATGGTCCTTGTTTAGTAAAATTAAAAATTAAAAAAGTAGTACAGTGCAGTGAGTGTGTCAAGATAGGGCAAAAGGGTTCATTTCAACACTGTTTAAGTGTCACATGTTTGCAATAGGAAGTCGTGGTGAGTAGGAAGACGTTCCTTCACGAGGAAGGTCATGGACAGAGAAGGCATCCGCCCTGCTGAGGTGTCCTTGAGCAAAACACTAAATCCTTACCAGCTCGCTACCTGCTGTCTGGTATTTCAACTTGGATGTTGGCGTGCTTACAGAATAGAGACGCATAAAATAAGAATATCTCCTTTCAGGATTAGGCTAACCATCATACATATTTCGAGCATTATCTACATTGAATGCGCCTAATTTAAAGAAACTGATTTCCCTAGAATATCTAGGGAAGTACATGAGAATAATCCAAGCCCTGCTTTGTAGCCAAAATCCCTCATTTGCCAATTTACACCTATCTGGTGTTGAAATGATTACTCAGTTAATTGATAAGTCAATCAACAAAAAATTAGCCCTACATGCCCTACAACTATCTTAAATCTACCTAAATCCCTATTTAAGCGGTTGCTGTAAATGGGGTCTGTTTCACTCTAAGCATCATTGTGGTGTATGGCACGGTGGCCCAGTGGTTAGCGCTGTTGCCTCACAGCAAGAAGGTCCTGGATTCGAACCCCGGAGTTGTCCAACTTTGGGGGTCATCCCAGGTTATCCTCTGTGTGGAGTTTGCATGTTCTCCCCATGTCTACATGGGTTTTCTCCGGGTGCTCCGGTTTCCTCCCACCATCAAAAAAACATGCATTGACCGAAGCATGGCAAGATGAACTGGAGTTGGTCCCAGGGTGCTGCACGGTGGCTGCCCACTGCTCCTATCTACACAGCTAGGATGAGTTAAATGCAGAGAAAGAATTGCCCCACGGGGAATAATAAAAATAGTAAAAAAGTGTACTTCCTTTTCTGCTGGTGCATGGGCAGAGCAAAAGCAAGCACATATATACGGTGAGCCAAACACACCCATTAATGACCCCACAGCCCATCTCTTCCTGTCAGGCGCCTGGTGTACCCTGCACTGGTCACCCTGCTGGTCTCCACCCTCACCTTCCCACCAGGCCTTGGACAGTTCATGGCTGGTCAGGTCAGAAAACAAGACCTTTTAAAGTTATGTTAAGTTAATGTTGCCTAGCCATTTGTTGCTGGTTTTAAACCATTAGCTGCTTGGCAGTATACTTATTTCAGTTCACGCATGTCGCCCTTATTTCCCATTCTGCACCCATACATCATGCTTATTATATGTTTTACTTTTATATTTTATTATTTACTTATATACCTATTACATGTTACCTTTTCCTACCTGTTATATTAAGCTATTGGCACAGTGGTCCAGTGGTAGCACTGTTGCCTCACAGCAAGAAGGTCCTGGGTTCGAACCCCAGGTCGTCCCAGGTCCTTTCTGTGTGGAGTTTGCATGTTCTCCCTGTCTGCGTGGGTTTCCTCCGGGTGCTCCGGTTTCCTCCCACCATCAAAAAGACATGCATGTTAGGGTTAATACTGAGAATGTGAGGAGAAATGGGGTAGGGGTAATTCTGACGGAAGAGTATGTCAAGTGTGTGCTGAAGGTGAAGAGAGTGTTGGACAGAGTGATGAGTATGAAGCTGGAAATCGAAGATGTATAGATTAATGTTATCAGCGCATATGCCCCACAAGTTGGGTGGGAGATGGAAGAGAAAGAAGAATTCTGGAGTGAGTTGGATGAAGTGGTAGAGAGTGTACCCAAGGGCGAGAGAGCGGTGATTGGAGCGGACTTCAATGGGCATGTTGGTGAAGGGAACAGAGGTGATGAGGAGGTGATGGGCAGGTATGATGTCAAGCAGAGAAATGTGGAAGGACGGATGGTGGTGGATTTTGCAAAAAGGATGGAAATGGCTGTGGTGAATACATATTTCAAGAAGAGGGAGGAACACAGGGTGACATACAAGAGTGGAGGAAAGTGCACACAGGTGGACTATATCTTATGTAGAAGACGCGATCTGAAAGGGATTGGCGACTGCAAGGTGGTGACCGGGGAGAACGTAGCTAGGCAGCATTAGATGGTGGTCTGTAGGATGACTTTGGAGACCAAGAAGAAGAAGGGAGTGAAGGCAGAGCCAATGAGGATCAAATGGTGGAAGCTGAAGAAGGAAGACTGTTGTGTGGAGTTCAGGGAGGAGTTAAGACAGGCACTGGATGGTAGTGTAGAGTTACCAGATGGCTAGGCAAGCACTGCAGAAATAGTGAGGTAGACAGCTAGGAAGGTACTTGGTGTGTCATCAGGGCAGAGGAAGAAAGACAAGGAGACTTGGTGGTGGAACGAGGAAGTACAGCAAAGTATACAGAGAAGAGGTTGGCAAAGAAGTGGGATAGACAGAGAGATGAAGAAAGTAGACAGGAGTACAAGGAGATGCAGTGTAACATGAAGAGAGAGGTGGCGAAGGCAAAGGAAAAGGCATATGGTGAGTTGTATGAGAGGTTAGACAACTACCACAACAACAGTTGTGGTAGTTAGGGTTAATACTCCTGTCTGTACCCCTGAGCAAGCCAATGGAAAGAAGAACTGGAGTTGGTCCCTGGGCGCTGCAGCTGCCCACTGCTCCTACACAATAGGATGGGTTAAATGTAGAAGACACATTTCATTGTAACCAGTACAATGACAAAAATAAAGTGGCTTTCTTCTTCTTTCTAACCTTATACATCATTTATACATCTCTGATCTTGCTGATTGCATGTGTCTATGTTATTTGTAACTTAGAGCAACATACCATGTCTCATTCCATGTATGTGACCATCGTTAGCCCAGTAGCTCTGACTTGACGTGATACTTCTGCATGTTTTCGAGATACAGAGAACTGTTTATTCCTGTTCTCAGCTGACACAGCACGAGTCTCTGGTGGCCTTGTTTGACAACCACACGTGGTGCCGTCAGGGTGTGTCTGAGGAGTTTGACTACATTAGCCACTCCCATGCCTGGAAACACCCCCAGGTCAACGTCTTCATCACACTTATCCTCTTCATCATCATGAAGGTAGGCCTGGTCATACGTTGATATGCTTAGGAAGTGGATGTGTGAAATCTGAATAAAATTGTAGCCAATGCCAACACACTGTCCTCTTTCTGCCTCTCTGTCTACGGGTCTTTTCCTGTGTATCAGTTCTGGATGTCTGCTTTGGCTACAACCATGCCCGTTCCATGTGGGGCCTTCATGCCGGTTTTCCTCATTGGTAAGTAAAAACACCACTGCCCTGTTTGTGTTGAAGTATTGATGCCCTACTAGCACAAAAGCCAAAAAATGACTTCTCAAGGGCGTCCAGATAGCATGGCGGTCTATTCCATTGCCTACCAACATGGGGATCGCAGGTTCGAATCCCTGTTACCTTCAGCTTGGTCGGGCGTCCCTACAGACATAATTGGCTGTGCCTGTGGGTGGGAAGCCGGTTGTGGGTTTGTGTCCTGGTCGCTGCACTAGCGCCTCCTCTGGTTGGCTGGGGCGCCTGTTTGGGGGGAAGTGGGGACTGGGGGGAACAGCGTGATCCTCCCACATGCTATCCACCTGGTGAAACTCCTCACTGTGAGGTGAGAAGAAGTGGCTGGCGACTCCACATGTATCGGAGGAGGCATGTGGGTGGTACTCTGCAGCCCTCTGCGGATTGGCAGAGTGGGAGTGGAGCAGCGGCCAGGATGGCTCAGAAGAGTGGAGTAATTGGCCAGATACAATTGGGGAGAAAAAGGGGGAACCCCCCCCCTAAAAACAGAAAAAAAGATGACTTCTTGCTCTATCTCTGCCTGTGATGGGCAGGTGCTGCGTTCGGCAGGCTTGTCGGAGAGATCATGGCAGCTATGTTTCCTGATGGAATTCATGCTGATGGAAGTGTGTATCCCATCGTTCCCGGTGGTTATGCGGTAGTCGGTGAGTATGTGGTCCTCAGTTGCTCCAAATCCATCTGCTCATTGCAGCGCTAATGCCGTTTTCATCACTTAATGCTAGCTCATAGAATGTGACTGATGAAAATGGATTCCACTTATACCGAACATTCCACTTTGGGCTGAAATGACATAAAACTATTATCGGCCAAGGCTGTGACTCATTGGTTAGTGCAGCATGATGGTATAAAATGATAAGAACTTGGAATGACATCCTGTGGAAAATCTTGTTTGGATCTGGGGTTTCATTAAATATCCTAATACCACACACTTTTTATAGTGTTTAAAATTTTTATCACGTACCAAATCGTGTTTTTCTTTTACTTCTGTTGAGCATGTGTTTTGTTACATATCTAAAGCTAATATCTGATAATGGTATGTGTGGTTGTGTGTGTGTGTGTATTTTGGTATGTATGTGTATTTCCATTTCCATATATATAAATCTGTACAGGTGCCGCAGCGCTGTCTGGAGCGGTCACCCACACTGTATCCACTGCAGTCATAGTGTTTGAGCTGACAGGTCAGATCTCCCATATTTTGCCTGTGATGATAGCAGTGATACTGGCGAACGCTGTGGCCCAGTCCCTCCAACCCTCCCTCTACGACTCCATCATCAGGATCAAGAAACTGCCTTATTTGCCTGAACTGGGCATGGGACATCATGAGTGAGTTTGTGTGTGTGTGTGTGTGTGTGTGTGTGTGTGTGTGTGTGTGTGTGTGTGTGTGTGTGTGTGTGTGTGTGTGTGTGTGTGTGTGTGTGTGTGTGTCCCCATACCTGTTTGGCTGGCCCTCACCAGCCCCCTGCTTGCCAGTATTGTTAGATGAATCACCAGATGGAAGCGTGGTTGGATGGATGTGTGCATTGATGGACAGATGGTTGGATGGAACAATAGGATGAAAGGTAAATTAATGCGTCCTCCCACCCATTCTCCCTTTTCTCTATAATCTGAGGATTGCTTTGCTCTCTTTCGTTTTAGACTGATCCTGTGTTCTTGTTTGTTCGCTTGTCTTCTTTACAAAAGGGCGTGTCTTCCTTTAAGTCGTCTTTCACCCTCTGCTGCCTGTTTTCATTACTTTCACAGTCCTCCCCTTCTCTATTTCCACTACCCTTTTCGCTGTTCGTTTCCAATCTTGTCATTGTTCGCCCACCCCCCTCCTCCCCGATTCCTTCCCTAACCACTTCCTCTCTAATCTCTACCTTTCCTCTCATCTCCTCTCCACCTGTCACCTTGCCACGCTGCCCTCCTCGACGTTTTAGGAAGTACAATATCCGTGTGGAGGACATCATGGTCAGGGATGTGCGCTTCATCACCCTTACCTCCTCCTATAGAGACCTGCAGGAGGTGCTGCTGACCGGTCAGCTCAAAACGCTGGCCCTGGTCGAGTCCAGAGGTAAGTACACTGCAAAAACGGAGCCTATATCAGTGAATGATTTGTTCCAGGGTTGAGACTCAACGAAGGTTGAATCAGTTCATCCGGATACGTTTATTATAAACGTTGTATCCAGATGAATTGATTCAACATTCTTGGATTTTCTTACCTGGATTATTGAGCATGCATCAAGCCGGGGTTGAGACGTAAAAAATGCTCTTAGTTCCACATGGAGTAGCGATTGGGATTGCTTGGAAGAGTGGGGTAATTGAACGGATGCAATTGGGGGGGGGGGAGGGTGAAAATTCCAAAAAAATAAAAAAATAAATAAAAGGGAGGACATTTTGGCTGTTCCTCATTTCTTCAAGGGTCTAATTTAGGTTTACGGCTGGGTTTGATTTAGAATTAGGATTATGTGGAAGTTAGGATAAAGGTTGTGGTTAGTCATGTAGTTCCGATGAATAAGATTAGGGTTCAGGGCTAAGGAGCGATTGTAGTCAAAGAGGATCCTGACAAATACAGAAAAACAAATCTGTGTGCATGTGTGTTCGTGTGCACGTGCTGCAAAACAGGTAAATATAGTTCCACAATTCTCTCAGTTCTGTTGAGACAGTTATTTATCCTATCCTATAGTACTTCCTTTCTACCAGCCTTGGGCGCTGTGCCATCTTTGAGCTCCAATCAACCTTCATCTAATTACTTACTTAATAGACCTCTTGTCGCTCTTTTCTCTCTCCTCTCTACATTACTTTCTATTCTCCATCTTCTTTTTATTCTACCTGCTTCTCCTCCTCTCACTCCCTCTGCACCCCCGTCAGATTCCATGATCCTCTTGGGCTCCATAGAGCGCTCCCAGCTCCAGTCTCTGCTCTCCCTGCAGCTGGGGCGCCAGCGGAGGCTGGAGCATCTGCGACAGCTCGCTCAGGACAACGGCACCCATGATCACCTGCCGAGCCTGGCCACGGACAGTACCCCCAGCTCGCCCTGCGCACATGCCCACATCAACGCCACCACCAACATCAGTGCCCGCCAAGGGGTCCGCTTCCTGGTGAGCACCCAACAGGTGTGAGGGGTGCAGGGGACAGGGTTTGGGATGGGGCGGAGTCAGCGCATGTGTGAAGCATGTAGCAGCAGGTAATGGCACAGATAGGTTTTGGCATAACACTGCGGTAAGTGGTTTAGCATTTGTTTTACTGTAGACCACCCCCTCTTTTTTTGACACTCTCATTAACACATATCCTTTGTGTGTCTGTCTGTGCCTTTACCTGTGCCGTCATGTTGGTGTATGTGCATGGAAGTGTTTTCACTTGTTTGTACTCGTCTTTTTCTCTATGTGTGCATGGTCGTGCGTGCGTCGTGTGCGTTTGTGCTTTTGTTTGTGCCTGGCTGCCTCTGTTAATGTTGTTTCCATGTAGATTTCCACAGAGGAGTCGTCCTCCTTCAGCCCAACCGTGTCCAACGCTCAGCTTCCTCTGAAATCGGCCCTGAAAACGGTGACTGCCATCAGTGACACAGAGACACCCGATAGTAAGTACTCGCACTCGCTGCAGAAACACACACACACACTGTTATATACAGAGGGATGCCATGGCAGGATGCTAGAATGCGCAAAGTGGGGCCTCCGGGTAGCATAGCAGTCTATTCCGTTGCCTGCCAACATGGGGATTGCCTGTTCGAATCCCCGCATTACCTCCGGCTTGGTCGGGCGTCCCTACAGACACAATTGGCCGTGGCTGTGGGTGGGAAGTCGAATGTGGATATGTGTCCTGGTCGCTGCACTAGCGCCTCCTCTGGTCGGTCAGGGCGCCTGCTCAGGGGAAGGGGGAACTGGGGGGAATAGCATGATCCTCCCACGTGCTACGTCTCCCTGGTGAAACTCCTCACTGTCAGGTGAAAAGAAGTGGCTGGCAAATCTACATGTATCAGAGGAGGCATGTGGTAGTCTGCAGCCCTCCCGGATCGGCAGAGGGGGTGGAGCAGCAACTGGGATGACTCGGAAGACTTGGGTAATTGGCCAAGTACAATTGGGAAGAAAAAGGAGGGAAAATCCACACAAAAAAAGAGTGCGCAAATTGGGTACGCCATTTTAAAAACAGACATACATAACTCAGGTTATATGTTTGTAATTTCACCCCCAGGTTCTCAGACACTCTCCTGTGCTGACCATGAGACGGAGCTGCTGGAGGTGAGCCTAACAGAAAGAGAGGAAGAATGTGTGTGTGTTTTAAGTGTGCATGTGGTTTACAGAGTGCACATGTGAACCATATACACCAGTGTATGTTTGCCCTCTGTGCTAACAGCCAGGATTCGCCATCAGGTGCCATAGCTGGTTTTTGTGTTTGTCTCACGCTGTGGCCTTTGTTTTTTGTTGTTGTTTGGTTTACTCCTTTTACGGGCAAGCAACAAAACAATTTCATGAAAACGACATACACTGCTCAAAAAAATAAAGGGAACACCTAAAAACACAATATAGACCTCGATGAATGAAATATTTCAGCTGAAAATCTTTATTTATTAGACAGAGGAATGTGTTTAGAGCAAAATAACCTAAGAATGATCAATGGAAATCAAAATCATTAGCCCATTAAGGTCTGGATTCAGAATCATACTCAAAATCAAAGTGGAGAATGAGAACATAGGCTGATCCAACTTCTGTGGAAATTCTTCAAGACGATTCAAAATGAGGCTCAGTAGTGTGTGTGGCCTCCACGTGCCTGTATGCACTCCCTACAACGTCTGGGCATGCTCCTGATGAGACGACGGATGGTCTCCTGAGGGATCTCCTCCCAGACCTGGATCAGGGCATCGGTCAACTCCTGGACAGTCTGTGGTGCGACATCGCGTTGGCGGATGGTACGAGACATGATGTCCCAGAGGTGCTCGATTGGATTCAGGTCTGGGGAACGTGCAGGCCAGTCCATAGCATCAATGCCCTCGACATACAGGAACTGCTGACACACTCTGGCCACATGAGGACGAGCATTGTCATGCATGAGCAGGAACCCAGGGCCCACTGCACCAGCATATGGTCTGACAATGGGTCTGAGGATCTCATCCCGGTACATAATGGCAGTCATGGTACCTCTGGCTAGCACGTAGAGGTCTGTGCGGCCCTCCAAGGATATGCCTCCCCAGACCATCACTGACCCACCGCCAAACCGGTCATGCTGGAGGATGTTGCAGGCAGCAGAACGTTCTCCACAGCGTCTCCAGACTCTCTCACGTCTGTCACATGTGTTCAGTGTGAACCTGCTCTCATCTGTGAAGAGCACAGGGCGCCAATGGCGAATCTGCCAACCAAGATGTTCTCTGGCAAAGGTCAATCGGGCTGCACGGTGTTGGGCTGTGAGCACAGGCCCCAATTGTGGACGTCGGGCCCTCATACCATCCTCATGCATTCTGTTTCTCACTGTTTGAGCAGAAACCTGCACATTAGTGGCCTGTTGAAGGTCGTTTTGTAGGGCTCCGGCAATGCTCCTCCTGTTCCTCCTTGCACAAAGGACCAGATAGCGGTCCTGCTGCGGGGTTGTTGTCCTCCTGCGGCCCCCTCCACGTCTCCTGGTGTACTGGCCTGTCTCCTGGTACCTCCTCCATGCTCTGGACACTGTGCTGGGAGACACATCAAATCTTCTTGCCACAGCACGCATTGATGTGCCATCCTGGATGAGCTGCACTACCTGAGCAACTTCTGTAGGTTGCAGATACCGCCTCATGCCACCTCTAGTGGTGAGGGCACTAGCAAAATTAAAAACTAACCAAAGATCGGCCAGAAAAGATGAGGACAGGCAAATGGTCTGTGGCCACCACCTGCAAATCCATTCCTTTTATAGGGGTTGTCTTGCAAATTGTCTAATTTCCACCTGGTGGAAATTAGACAATTTACCAACAGGTGAAATTGATTCACAAATCAGTGTTGCTTCCTAACTGGACAGGTTGATATCTCAAAAGTGTGATTGACTTGGAGCTACATTGCATTGCTTATGTGTTCCCTTTATTTTTTTGAGCAGTGTATTTTTCTGGTGAATGTAGACCTCAGGCTTCAGACTGGAGGTTGAAGAAATCAACATGGGAATCCTTGGACATTTTCTCACAATGCAAAAGTGGATCCAATAATTATAAATATACAGTACAGCGGAATGAATCGCTTTGCGTTTTTATGCTTGAAATGAAATGTGGGCAAACTTTCGTACTTCCCGTATGCTGAAGTACTGCACAATACATGTTGAGTTGGTATGGTTGTAATTCTAAGGAAAAGATATGGAAACATTACAATGATGGTAGCAAAAATGAACACTGTGAGATTTGTGAGGCTACGTTGGCCACAGTTCCAGGAGATTCTGCATAATATGACCCCAAAATGTCCATGCCATTGGAGAATAGAGACCAAAATGCCCATAACTGTGCATTTGGCTGCCCCATAAAGGGTAAACACTTTTGCGAGTGGCGGCCGCTCTCTCAGGGAGGCGAGTCACTCTGAACCCCAATGTTGCATCAACATCAGAAGATGGTCTTGTTGGAGCTTCTATCACGCTCACTTTCATCCCTGGCATGAATAAATTTACCCTCGCAGCAACATTGTGCTCACTTTAGCGGCACTTCCGTCTGTGGAAGTCTGACCGGGATCCAATGTTGCAGTAAGGCCACATGAGGGGTAGACTGTGTGGTATCTCTTCCTAATTCTGTGTTAATGTTGTATTATGTTGATCCCTTCTCTCCCTGGCTGTAAGAGCCCGGCTGGGCCGGCTCCCCCTGCAAACAGAAAGCCCAAGCCTAAACGAGTGAGGATCTCCATGGCGGTAAGATTGTCTGCCGCCTAGACTGTTGCTTAGTAACCGCGAGTGTTGAGGGCCGGACCGAAATCTTTGTGGTGCATCAGCTACCAACCAAAGCATTATTGTGGCTTTTGCAGAGAATGGGGTTGGGGGGTGGGCTTGGGCTGGGAACCTGGAGACAGAGGTTAGGTCATAGTTTTGAAACAGTTAGTAAAGCAACTAACATTCATTCAAAACTAAATCTAAACTGCTGTCATAGCTTTATCAGGCCATGCTTTTTGTTTGAAAAAAATCTATTTTTCGGGGGTTCTCCATGTTGGTGACCATGAAATCTAATTTTTTGATGTTTACAGTTGTGTTGTTGTTGCACAGTGCTCGAAGTGGGCCCTCCCACATTTTACTCTTTGGTTTACTGTGACTTTTTCTTGTGCATCGGCACTTCTCACAAGCTGCCGGGACTCCTTTTTGTCTTCTCCATATCAGGTTCTCTAGGCGAGTCATAATGGCCCTAAATAAACTTCATTACCCAAGGAGCACTGGGGGCATTACGTGGCGCTCCCTGTTCTTGCCTGCCTGTTTTTCCTCCGTTGGCAGCTAGTCTAAGTAATGTTACATTAACCTTACAATAATGTTGGCCTGGCTGCAAAAGGGCAACACAAAGAGAACATGAACAGTCAGAAGATGGCACAACGGAGCTTTGAAAGTCAAATCCTACGTTACTAAATGCAGGCTGCGAGTGGCAAGCTAACATTAGCGCCGCTCCCTCGATTAAACAAATGTATGCTGTGAACATCAGCAACATCTCCTAGTATCTTTTTCAGAATGATGATTTGCTAACACTGGCAGCTACACACGCCAACATGTGAATAAGGGGAGCACCAGCACTTATTTATTTCCACTTCAAGCACTGTCGTTGGAATCATAATGCCGAGGAAGCCATTTTGTTTACAAAGGAAAACGTCTTTCTTTCCTCCTGTGTACATTGTCGTATTGTTTTACTGTTTAATAACTGTCTTGCTATCTCGACTTGCGGCTTTCATCTGTTGTTGTATTTGTGCCTTGTAGTATATTTGCTTACACTCCAGTGTCAACATCTATAGTCCAGATAGATGTGTGTGTTTAACTTGGGTGAGTGACTCAACGTCTGTGTCTGTTTTCAGGATTCCCCTGAAGTGGAAGACGACATGACAACAACAGAGGTGAGAGCTAGGATGACCAAAATACCAACAACGGAGCATTACATCTTCACGGTTTGCGGTTTTAGTGTTACTAACGACACCCCTGCCCCCCCCCCTGCCCCAGATAGCAGAGTGGGAGGAGCAGCAGCTGGATGAGCCAGTGGATTTCAAGAACTGCAAGATTGATCCCGCCCCCTTCCAGCTGGTGGAGCAGACGTCACTACATAAGGTGTAGCATCAAACCACAAGTTTTATAGAGTCTATAAGACTCGTTTCTCCCTAGAGGTTTATAATATAGACCTCTAGGGAGAAACGAAAGATGTTATGCCCAAATAAGAGATTACAGAGCCAACCCTCCCTGTGATGGACTAGCGGCCTGTCCAGGGTGTCTCCCCGCCTGCCGCCCAATGACTGCTGGGATAGGCTCCTGCGTCCCCGTGACCCTGAGAGCAGGATAAGCGGTTTGGATAATGGATGGATCCAACCCTATTTCCGTCCAATGTAAAAATGCATAAGGGTTAAAAATAATTGCCTCTAACTACATCCAGCGCTAATGTTGACTCTTTTCACTTTTGAGGATTGCTTTCTTGTGCATTTCTGGATTGGTGTGGATTTTGCTCTGTTTTGAAGCGGCGTTTAGAAACTGCTAGCCATCGTTAGCTTAGCATAAGCAGTATTTGCCTCTCAACCAGCGGCGTGAGCTCTTGCAGCCCGGTGATGTAACATCCATACCACGGTTGTTTGTAAAACAGTTCTTAAAAATTCCCTAATGTGTTGAAATCTGTAATAGCCGTGTCATGTCATTTTTACTGATAGTAACCAATGCATTTTAAAAGCAGAATGATAGCCAAACATGATCCAAAAACCCTACATGTTTTCACCATTGGCAACAAATACGGAAAAAATTGGATCCGGATGTGATTTGACAGCCCTTTGCACTGCTAACAGTGCCAGGGTCACTTGGTGACCTGTGAAGGTCTTTTGGATTTAAGGGGCTGTCAGATGGCATGTTAATGGTTTATGTCCTGTATCCGTTTATAATTTCACTGTTCTGTATTTTAAGTATAGACTGATTCTGATCAGAACTGTAATTGCTAGCTTACCCGCTCTGCCGTCGTACGGATCTGCCCCCATGTATCTGTGAATTGTCCCCGGCCTTGTCCTGTCGCTTCGTGACTGTGTGCATGCGGTGAGTACACTGTATCCCCCGTTCTCTCACCCATCTCTCTTGTTCCCCACAGACTCACACTATCTTCTCTCTGCTGGGTCTGGATCACGCCTATGTGACCAGCACCGGACGCCTTGTCGGAGTGGTGTCTCTCAAAGAAGTAAATATGTTTGTGTGAGTGTGTGAACATGATTTTGTGCGTGTGTGTGTGTGTATGCCTGTGAATGTTTTTGTGTGTGTTACTGTTTGTGTGTGAATGTGTTTGTGTGTGTACCTGTGAAAGAGAAGCATCAACAAAGACTGAATAGCTTTCTTTTTATTTTTGAATTGAGACATGTCAGGTAACTAGAATACTGTGGGCCAAACATCAGCATACGAAAGGCCAGTCAGTCTGCTGTAGTGGGTACTGCTTATTCATGTGGCCTTAGTGGTGACTGATAGGGAATGTATTATGTATGCAGTGAATGCTAAGGTGGTCGCATCTGTTCACCTTCTTTTCTCCCTTCCTGTATCCATTTCTCTTTGTTCTCCCTCGTTACTTTATTTCTTCCATTTCACCGGTGCTGCCTCCTTCTGTTTTTTCCCCTGCGCTCCTCTTCAGCTGCGCAAGGCCATAGAAGGTTCTGTGACGGTGACGGGAGTGAAGGTGCGCCCCCCGCTGGCCAGTTTCCGCGACAGCGGGAACAGCACAAATGTGTCCGAGGTGACAGAACTCCATAAGCTTTGGATCCGCCACAGGGGACTTTCGCTGCCACGGGAACCCACTCCTCCCGACATGGAAAACCAGCCTGATCTTTCATATGAAGAGGTCCCGGTCAATATCTCAGACACGTCGAATTTGGAGTTTGAAAGCAGCACTGGCGACACCACAAACCTGGCATCGGAATTGGTGCTCCAGGACAGCCCCTCTCTCACAGAGGACCAGTCAGAATTTACATTTGAGTGCAGCCCGTCCCACACTGACGAATCAGAGCTGGCCTGTGACTATGACCCCTCCAACCACTCTCCTGAGCCAGATCCAACGGAGCCACCGAAAGAACAGGAAAGCCCGTCCCGAAACAAGGACCAGACGGTCCAATCAGAACATGAGAACGAGGGAAGTCCCTCCCACACTGATGATCAAGAGGAATGATCAGTGTGGTCAATGGACGCTTAAGGATTTCATACAGAGTCGTCTCATGATTGTTGAAGTTTCTACATTTGTAGAGGTCACTCTCACCTCCAACTCCAGCCTAGAGATCTATGTCTATACTATTGTTGCAATTTATGTGAATGTGTGTGTGCGCGCACGTGTGTGTGTGTGCACGTGCGTGTGTGTGAGCGAGTTTAAATGTCATAATTTGATATTGTTTGAAACTGTAATACTTGTTAAAATGTGTGTGTGTGTGCGTGCATGCACGTGTGTGTGCGTGCAGGTATGTGCGCTGTGTGTATCGCTATACGTGGGAGGTCCAATGTTTGTGAGGACATTTTAGCTAGTCCCCACTACCTCAAGGGTCTATTTAAGGGTCAGGATTGGGGTTAATTTAGGATTAGGTTAGGGTAAGGGTTAAGGTTAGGGGTTTGGGCTGGGGGCTGGGTAGTGAATGTAATCATTGAGGGGTCCTTACAACTATAGAAGTACAAACGTGTGTGTGTGTGTGTGTGTGTGTGTGTGTGTGTGTGTGTGTGTGTACTCGCGTGCGTGCATGCATGGGTGCGTGCGTGCCGGCATGCATGCATGCATGCATGTGTTAGAGAGTGAGACTTGTGGCATTTTGCCTATTGTAATCAAATCTTGTCCGGACACTTAGCCTAAACCTAATTTGATTCTCCATGCCAAACCCGTGTCCTCTAACCATGACCTTAACCAAACAGAGGGAGGATAAGGAGATGGGCAGATGAACAGTAGGATAGAATGAAAGAAAAGCCTATAAACAAGGGGTGAGAAGGATGTGTCTATTTAAACTAATGGATGGGGCTCTCCTGAGCACAAGGCATGACAAAAAAAAAAAAGAAGAAGAAGTGAGAAATAGCGGTTCACGCCTTGGACCATGGCAGCTTTAAGGATAGGTTCCCTGTTTTTGGACCCAGAACTCATTAAAATGTTGCCTGATTTACAATCAAACAGACTTGAACGTCACTGATCGCCTCAGTATTGAGAAATTTTACACTTTGCTGATTTTTCCTCACTGGGTTTTAAACACGATCCAGCGGGGAAATCGTTTAAGCCCCCCCCCCCCCAAACCATGATAAAGCTCCTTTTCAAAAACAGGAAACTCATGGTACAGTCACCGGTATCTCCCTTTATTTTGTTTGTTCTGGATATTTTTTGAATAAGAAAATAGTCTGTTTTGTGCTTCTTTTTTCTTTTTTTACAGTGTGATGCATTATATCCCAACTGTTTGTGAACTTCCACACTTCTGTACGAGGTCCCGTGGAGTGACTCACAGTCAGCTACTTCCAGCAATTGCTCCACATTTAGCAAGAAAAACATATTTTGCGGAAATGCAAAATAGTCATTCAAACGTGAATGGAAGCACGGTTTGCGGCCATTTTTTCAAAATCAGATATTCAAGCGCATGAGTGCACCGTAAGCATCCCGTTTTTTCTGCAAAAAGCGATGTACAGTATTTTGTTTCTTGTTTTTGTTTGTTTGTTTGTTTGTTTGTTTTTAGTTTGATTCCCCCCCCCTTTTTTTCTCCCCAATTGTATCTGGCCAATTACCCCACTCTTCCGAGCCGTCCCGGTCGCTGCTTCACCCCCTCTGCCGATCCGGGGAGGACTGCAGACTACCACATGCCTCATCCGATACATGTGGAGTCACCAGCCGCTTCTTTTCACCTGGCAGTGAGGAGTTTCACCAGGGGGACATAGTGCGTGGGAGGATCACACTATCCCCCCCCCCCCCCCGAACAGGCGCCCCAACAGAAGAGGCGCTGGTGCAGCAACCAGGACACGTGCCTACATCCGCAGACACGGCCAACTGTGTCTGTAGAGACGCCCGGCCAAGCAGGAGGTAACACGGGGATTCGAACTGGCGAGCCCCATGTTGGTAGGCAATGGAATAGAGCGCCACGCCACCCAGACACCCGGTATTTTAGTTTTTGGCGAATTGAACAGTGTTGAAAAGCAAGAAGATTCTGCCAAATGTCAAGTTCCCTCGTATCGACCAAAACGATCCGGGTCGTTTTGGTCCATACTATTCCTGATGATGCCCGGAAGCGCTTTAAATGGGGTCTAGGTGAAAACTGAAACGGGAACCTATCCTCTAAGGAGGTGCACTTGGTAGCCAAACTTGGCAGTACTACACAACTCTGAACATTGGCGAAGCACATTGTAATTACCATTGATATGATGTACTGCACATGTAGCCTTGTATGGCTTCAAGGGGCTTATTGTTGAAGGGCAGATATGTTGTTAGTCTTGTCATATTTTATAGTTTGCACAAACAGCCAAAATCAAAAATGTGTGAAATGCCGTTACATCCTCTGCTATGTGAACTGGGCCGTTTAACTTGTTTCCAGCATGATGATGACGGCATAACAACAGATCATGACGGAAGAAGATATACTCACGGCATTTGTACATAACATGTAAGTACACACATGCACACAGACACACGTGTATTACTGATACGCTCAAATGTGTGTCACACTTTCAGACACACGCACACGGCCTGTAGATATTACCACCAGGAGAAGGGATATTTTCATAACGTGTTACACATTTTCTCCTATATATATGGCACAGAAAACATTTAATCCAGCCTGGCCTCCAATGCAATGTTTAGGAATGCCAATCTAACGAAGCACATTAAAGCCCACAGTCCCAAAACCTGCTGTAGAGCAAAGTGTGTGAGTCCTCGTCACAACCTGAGTATGACCTATATCAAATTTCCCACGGATGTAAATTACGCCGGAGCGAGTAGTTTCAGAAAACCACATTGAGCCATATTTCAGTTTTGGGAGGTATCACCTCGGCATACAATGGCTCATTTTAGTCTGTAAGCATTTGTGCAATAATTTACTCCTGTCTTAATTTTGTATGCATATAGGATGTGAGGTATTGCTCGCCATATAAGATGATGTACAAGGAGTTTAATGTAGAGCGTGTATAAGATAACTTGCAGCGCATCTAGTTAAGCAATAAGTATGTAGTATCTCCCTTTATATGGCCCTGGCCCGTATTGTATATATGGAAAAAACAAGGATGAAATCTACATAACCACTATGTACATAGGAGAATTATGCATTTGAAATCAACAGCCATTGTTATTTTTCAGAGAACATAAAACTGTTTTTGTACATCAGTTGAAGGATTAAATTTAAAAAAAAATCTTTGAGATATAAGTTGAATTGTTGTGTTTCTTGATGCCCTGTGTGTGTGTGTGTGTGTGTGTGTGTGTGTGTGTGTGTGTGTGTGTGTGTGTGTGTGTGTGTGTTTTTGTGTACGGTTTTGGAAAAAGACAGCATTCAATCCTTTTTCTAAAATCATATTTTATATATGTAGGACATTCAGTATCAAACACAGCCCACCCCACATTAACACAGTGTGATCCAGAAAAACAACACTACAAAATGTCAATAAAAAAACCAATGCAACAGCGACGCAACTTTTTCGACAAAAATGTACAAAACTGAGTTTGAACAACATCTTTACAACCTGGCTCCACTTCCTAATATGTACCGCTGACGGAGGGGGAAAGAGGCTTGAAGCATCACATGAGTGGCACTGATTATGTCAGAAATACAGCAGAGTCCAAGTAGAGAAGATGGGAGGAGAGGGAGGAGAGAAGGTTTTGGGAGGGGGGAAAAAATGAGAAATAGCAGTTTAAAGGAGACATGAATAGAAGTTCACAATGTGAGAGAGGAGATGAGGTCATGTTATATTAAGGATCGGCTCGCTGGGGGAAAGATGGTTTACACATTACATGAAATGCTCTTCGTCTTCCTTCTTCCCTTCCATTTCGTCCCTCTCTTCCTCCTCATCGAATGACGCCACTCCAGAGGAAGCCCTGTCAGAGAAGAAGCCTCTCGGGCTGCAGTGCCACACCCGAGCCTCGTGGAAAACGCTCCCATCCCCCTCCTCATCCTCTTCGTCCTCCTCTCCGGGTGACTCGGAGTGAGAGGTGGAGTAGCAGGAGTCGAACCTGCTGCTCCTGGCTCGGGGTCTCCATTCAGATTTGTGGTGGATGCAGACCTCGCCACCATGCTCTTGCAGGGGAACCAGATGCTCTTTGTGAGCGACCAGCTCCTCCTCTGCCTCCTCCTCTTCCTCCTCCTCCAGGAATGGGCTCATATGATCATCGTGCAAAGTAGGTGAATTAGTCTGAGGTGAATGTGGGTCACTGTGAGATGCAGATCTGCCACAGCTGCTGCTGGAGCTCACGGGACTCACAGAGGGTGGAGCCTCGCTACTGTCAATCTCAGCCTGGCATGTCGCTCCAGAAACGGGATTGGATTTGGCGATGTCTGAGGGAGGAGGAAATAGTCAGAACACCTGGAGATGGATCGGTGGAGAGAGAAATGGTAGGGTGGGATGAACGGGGTGGATTGAAAGAAAGAGGGGGTTGTTTGAGTGATTAGATGTTGGATGTAGAGAAGATGACAGCAATGAGCGTAATGAGGTAAACAGGAGGAAATGAATGCAGCTTGTAGGGGCGCTACCTGTGTTCTGGCTGGAGAAAGTGGGTGTCTGTTCATTGGACTGGCAATCCTCCTCATTGGAGTCTTCCTCCTCTTCCTCATCATCATCCACAGATGCCCAGGCACGCAGCTTGGCCTCAGCAATTGCAAACTGTTCAGCCACTCCTGACAGAAAGACATACACAAATTCAAGGTCAAGAGTGAAGTTGCCCATGGACGCCGGACCAGTTTTCCATTGTTTTACTGATTTCGGTTAAAGTCGGGCACTAATTTTTAGTGGTTGAGGTGAAGGTAAAGTTTGGGTATAGGTTAGGGTCACATATAGTGTAAGTTATGAATCTGGTCTGGGACCAGCGTTCACGGGCAACTTCAACCTAGAGCCAAATTCAATGAACATTACAGACACGGTACACAATCCCCCGCAGTCAGAGGATGAGTCACGGTGAAACAATAGGAGGGGTTGCACCATCACTGGGCAAGGAAATGTTTTTAGAGAGTTTCTAATGGACTACCATCTGCTAGCATGACATGCCGTCACTCAGGAGACAGCAGGACGGGCGGAGCTAACATCTGAGTTCTGACACATGGGGGTTAGGGATTAGATGCATGACAGAAGGCAGTAGCCAGGAGAAGATATCGTTGCTTAGCAAAGCTAAACAAGACCATGCACACGTGCACAGATAGACACACAATCAAATTTAGACGAAAACCTACCACACTGCTTTTGCAGTTGGTCAAATGTGCAGTATAATCTACCACAACAGCTGCCAATACCTCTTGTCTGAACGGTTGGATAAGTATCATCACAAACTGACAGATAGCAAAATTCGCAGAGATGGATACCTGCAGCGAAGCGGGCCTCCTTCTCCCCCTCAGTCAGATGGCAGTAGGAGTTGAAGTGGGACTGGGGGGCCGGGGGTGGGTTGGACGTTTTTGGCCAACCCTTCCACTCTATGAGGTGTGCTACCCGGCCCTGAGCGAGGGATGTTGGCTTCGTTACATGGTCCCTCACCACCTGGGAGATACCTGGACACAGAAAGGTGGAATGTTATGTAGTCCCCCGCTGATCTCGTTAACATCTAAAGGTAGGTCATAATCTACAGAACTGTGAGGAAAAAGCAGAGAGAAAGAGACGGACAGATTTTTTTCTCTCCTTGTGGACACCCATGGAAGGGTGCAAGAGAGCAGTACCGTTTAAAGAGGATCTGGCAAGTGCTGCAAACTCGTGGATGCTGACAACTTTCCTCGAGTCTGCCGGAGATTTTCCTGATTTTGGAATCATTTCGCACTCCTCAAATTTCACCTGCGAGAAGGATCAGATTCCGTCAAAATCACTCTTGTCCACATTTATGTTGTGTCAATTTCTACATATGAGCATCCATCACTTGCAAACACTGCAAAGATATTTTAGCGCTCATCTATAAATGCCTACTGTACATCCAACATGTTTTAATAATACACAGGTGAGCATACAAATACAAATAACACCGCCTTGCCAATAGTAAGACAAAATTAAACTAATTGACTGGCAAATATTAATTCCTCTTTCATCCGACTGCAATTTCCAAATAAGGGCGCTTCTCTGTGCGGAGAGCGTCGTGGCCTTCATCCTACCTCATCCTGCTGCCGCTCTCTTCTCTCCCTACTCCTGGATGTCAGCCGCATCTTGGACATGAGGAGATGGTGTCACCGCACCGTGAACCAGCGCAACTAAAAATCACAGCTTGGTTTGACTGGTTTAAACCACTCGACAGACAAGCAAACATCCCTGCCCTAAATTTACTGCACAGATGCTAAAGCCACAGTAAGCCGGTGAAACCAGTTAGAATGGCCGGGGTCAGGAGGGGCGAGGGCATGGGTGACTGCCTCCTACACGCGACCAAGCAAACATATGGCGTGGCCCCAGCACCAGTAAGCGGCTCTCGGGCCCGTTGCCTGCCAGCCCTACACTGTTGCTGATCCCTATTAAAAGTGATAGTGCTACCTAACTATACGCCCAAAACAAAAAAAACCCATGTCTACATTTAATAGATCTGGGTCAGTTAAAGCCACATCCACGGTGTACAGAGCAAAGCAAAGACCTGGGCCTGCAGAGGCCCCCCCCCCTTTTTTTTTACCTTGGCTGACTTTGTTACCATTTAAGACTGAGAGATCCATCAACAGCTTTGAGCTACAACACATGTGAGGTTGCTAAATGACAGAGAATAGATAACAAAACAAACTGTTACTGCTGTTTGTTTTTATTTTTTATGGAATGTATATTTGTATGTTTTTCACATAATCTTATATTATTAAAAAGGTATTTAATAGTATAATAGTATAGTTAATAGCAAGTAAGTGAGTTTATTAGTACATAATATTAGAATTAGATTTGTATATTAGCAGTATAGTATATTAGTTTAATACCCTTGTACAAAAACTATAATGGTAGTAGTAAAATCAACTAGTATAACTATAAGTAATGTATGATAATTACAATTATGAGCATCACTTATCAGTATATTTGTATAATCCTATTCTGTATTAGCATTTTGTATGATTTATTAGTGCATAATCAACATAATAGAAGTGTAATTTATTAGTGTAACATGTTTGTACAACTTACTAGCATAATATCTTCTTCAAACTGGCTGCAAAATATGAAGTTCCCTTTGGAATCATAAAATGATTCTATCCTATTCTATTCTACTCTACTCTTCCATTCTATCCTAACTCTAATCTATTATGCACTATTCCACATTCTATCATATTCTATTCTCTTTATCCTTTTCTATGTTTTCTATCCTATTCTATTGTAGTCAGTCTTATCCTATTCTACTCTATATTCTATTCTATTTTATATACTATCATATTCTATTCTATCCTCTTCTCTCCTATTCTATTGTATCATATTAGTTTCTATTCTATTCTATTCTATTCTATTCTATTTAAGAGGACAGAATAGTCTCTCATCATGCAGCCAACCAACATAAGCTCAGTCACTGGTAGACACGTGCACAGCTTGACATGACCATGCTAATACCAGGAGTATTTAAGCAGATTGTTGCAGACTGGCTCCCAAAGCAGCTAATGCGTCCAGCTTACTAATGTGTGTATGGATAAAGGCCTGTGATGGCGTCAATACTAACAGTTAATTGTGTCAGTGAAACGTGGGTAGGGGAGGAGGAAACATCAAGTCTGTGCAGTCAGTCAAACAGCCCTGTCAATATTTGGCCTCCTGAAATAAAAGAGCTCTGCAGTAAATCATTTGCAGTCACGCCTTTCAAGGCCTTAGACAAGGGGCCACGCATGCTTTGCTAACATGAAGCGACCCAGCCTCACATAAGGTACACAACTCCGAGCAGCCTTTGTCAATCACGTCCAGTTTTGAGCACCATATCGTTAAGATTCTTTGATCAACACAGCGACAGCAGAGCACGGCACGACCCGTCAATGACTAGAAGCCATCACATGCTATAGTCTTTTAACACACACGTGCTGGTTACCTGGAAGATAGTGTGATTATTCAACATGTATTGTGTCAATAACCAACCCGAGACCAACATTCTCAGAAGCAACTGATTTAGCTCTATGACCAACAAGTGGAATTACAGCGACTCCTAGAGAGCAGAGCCTCTATTAAGAAGCGGGGGCGGGGGGGGGGCAGCATGCAGCGCTGCTTTATTGAAGATGTGTTTAAAACTGCATTTGAAAGGCAGCAGCCTGTGATGGATGGCAAGAGGCCTTATAGGCTGCAATTACTGTTCCGTGAAAAATTACACCAAGGGGGAGAGGGGAGAGATGCGCGGGATGCAGCGTCTCTAAGCAACCGCTCAAAACCACATCCGCATACCAATGACTTCGACCTCTTCCCTCAAACCTGCACACGTAGCATCTCTCGCAGACACATAACGTCACCCGCAAACACATCTCGCGGCGCACCGCCCGCTCCATCGCCACGCGGCACCTTACCTGTAAATCGTACTCTGGCGGCCGTGTGGTCGTCGCGCATGATAATGCGCTTAACTCCAGATCCCATCAACAGATGACATCGCTCGCTCTTCGCCTTCTTCCCGTTGGATCTGCGGAGGAGCAGCGCCGCCCGGTCCCCGTGTGCATACTCCAGAAACAGATACTAGGTCGCGTCTGTAGACGGACCATTTGTTGCTTGGTGGGTATGTGAGTTACATAGGATGTCCAAATGTCTCCTGTTGGCAAGCGTCATCAGCGCAAGGCGGTGTCTTATCCCAGAACCCCCCCCCCCAAAAAAAACCACCCACTCCTTCACCGTAGCCTATAATATAATGCACTGCGCAGGAATCTTGCACGTCTTACTTTGACAGTGGCTGTCCGCGTTTGGCTATGTGCGCAACAGAACACAGCAGCATAGCGGCTCCTCCGAGTAGGAGAGACCGGATCTACGCCCTCAGTTATTCGAGGGGGGCCGGCTGACTTTAGCGCTGCGGACACGGGAGGAAAGAAAACGCCGGTTGAGAATCTGAGATCACCGACGAGTCAAACAGTGTAGCGAGATGAACACCATGTGGCCACCTCCTGTCAAGCCCTCATTTTACTTTTCAAAGAAAATTGAAATCTTACACGGGATTTGACTCGTCATGCAGTCATATACCTGACATAAAAAAACAAAAACAAAACCCATGCACACAATCACAGAACAACCACCAAGGCAGCCATGAAAACCAAGGGGCTGATTTATACGTTGCGTACGGACAAAAGAAGGCGTACGCCACTTTCTAAGCAAACTTTGGGACGTGCGAAAAACAAAGTGGACGGGAGAATGCGCGGTCCTCCACGGACGCTGAGCCATGCGTACCGCACAGAAAGTGAAGAAATGAGAAACAGCGACTCCTATGGCGGAAGGATGAAACGCAGGGAACGGCGTGAAATTGATATTGTGTTAGAAATAAATGGAAATGTTACCCCTCACGTATCATATATGAAGAGTTGAATTGCAGAAACGGATAAAGGCTATTCTCACAATGAACTGATACTCCCTGGAGTATAAGTCACTCACACACACACACACACTCACACACACACACACACACACACACACACACACACACACACACGAACATTATTTAGTATAATAAATACAAACGCAGATATCTGTTTTTGTAAAACAACCCCTCCACAAATATGTTCTGTAACTATTAAACAATACTTGCGAGTTATGAAATTTATCCTCATAAATAAGATGAACAGTAGGACAAATTACGTTTACATGGATGCCATTTTCGATGCCTCAGTCGGGCTGATACGAGTGCATAGTTTCATACATTATCATCTTTCGGCTGCTCCCGTTAGGGGTCACCAAAGCGGACCATCCGTTTCCATCTCTTCCTGTCCTCTGCATCTTCCTGTCGCACCAGCCACCTACCTGCATGTCCTCTCTCACCACATCCATAAACCTCCTCTTTGGCCTTCTTCTTTTCCTCTTGCCTGGCAGCTCCATATTCAGCATCCTTCTCCCAATATACCCAGCATCTCTCCCAGGGGCGTAACCACGGGTGGGCCTGGCCTGTCACAGGCCCACCCATTTCAAGCCCAGGCCCACCCAATCACGCTGGCTTACAAGCACGTAGGCCGGCCCCTTTTACGTACGTAGAACTGCAAAATCTGAGCGCGCATACCATCACGCTCTGTATTTTTCACTGCTGCTAACTAGCCAGTAGCCAACAGTTAGCCATAACTTATGGAATGGCGAAACAAAGTTCAATCTTCCGCTTTTTTAAAAAGCCACGGATGGAGAGGAGGAAAGCACACCTGCTCCAGCACCGACTGAGCCGCCCAATGAGAGTGAGATACCGCCGGAGAGAACGACAGAGGAGGCTACAGCTTCTCCGTTGCAGGCAGCTTCTCCTCCCCCCTCTGACGACGGTGAGACGATTCCCTTGACCATGCCACCGTCAGATTTGTCTGCTGTGGATGAGCCACCCACGCCGCCTAAATTAGTGTTCCCCGCAACCAACATTTCAGGAAAATTACGTTCTTTTTCCCATAAGTGGTATGAAGAATTTAAGTGGCTTGAATACAGCTCAGCAAGGAACGCTGTTTTCTGTAAAATGTGTAGGCATTTCCCCGAGCCCCATATGGAAAACACGTTTTTTCGAAGCGGGTTTGTAGATTGGAAGCACCTCCGCCAGGCATGCTCGAAACATCAGGCTAGCAAACTCCATTGTATTGCACTTGGTAAATTTGAGGGTTCGGAATGGACCGTTTTCATTCAGGCACTGCGTCGTAAAGTGGAGAGGGGTCAGTGTTACCCATCCCTCATTGAAGTGCTGGACAGCTGCAACTCTGACGTTTTCCCAAACATTAACAGACTGTTAAGGACAATGATCACCATTCCCCTGACTGCATGTACTGTTGAAAGACTCTTCTCCACTACAGGCCGTATCAAAACATGTCTAAGATCTTCCATGCTAACTGCACGCCTCAACAATCTATCCCTGTTGTCCTTTGAAAGGGAACTTACTGACTCTTTGGACTATGATGAAATAATCTCGATCTTCAACGCTCGCCCTCGGCATCTACACATTGTGCTGTAAAACGTGTACTATAGGCCTATAGCTTACATGTTGTATCATGATCTTTTAGACCGAGTCGGGCTGTTTTCCTCAGTGATGTTTAAATGGTTGTGCAGAGCCTGGCGAGAATGACTGGGGTGGTATTTGTTTAAGTGGGTTTTTATTAAAGTTTTAGTATGTTTCTTGGTCGCGTACTAAAAACCTGTGTTATGTGTTTACTGCTGTAATGTGTTCGAATTTGCGTCTTGTTTGAAGGATTATTGCTGGAAAATTTTGGTCCACCCATTTTCACTCAGGCCCACCTACAAAAATATTCCTGGTTATGCCACTGATCTCTCCTCCACACATGTCCAAACCATCTCGGGCTTGCCTGTCTTGCTTTGTCTCCAAACCGAGCTGCCCCTCTAATATATTCAATATTTACCTAATCCTGTCCTGCTTCGTCACCCCTAACGAAAATCTTAGCATCTTCAATTCTGCCACCTCCAGCTCCGCCTCCTGTCTTTTCGGCAGTGCCACTGTCTCCAAACCATATAACATAGCTGGTCTCACTACCATTTTGTAAACCTTCCCTTTAACTCTTGCTAGTACACTTCTGTCGCAAATCACTTCTGACACTCTTCTCCACCCACTCCATCCTGTCTGCACTCTCTTCTTCACCTCTCTTCTGTAGTCCCCGTTTACTTTGAACAGTTGACTCCAAGTATTTACACTCATGCGCCTTCGTCACCTCCACTCCTTGCATCCTCACCATTCCACTGTCCCACTGTCCTCCCTCTCATTCAGGCATATATGTATTCCGTCTTACTCCTACTGACTTTCATTCCTCTTCTCTCCAGTGCACACCTCCACCTCTCCAGGCTCTCCTCAACCTGCACCCTACTCTCGCTACAGATCACAATGTCATCCGCAAACATCATAGTTCACGGAGACTACTGCCTGATCTCTTCCGTCAACCTGGCCATTGCAAATAAGAAAGGGCTCAGAGCCGATCCTTGATGTAATCCCACCTCCACCTTGAACCCATTTGTCATTCCAACCACACACCTCACCATTGTCACACTTCCCTCATACATATCCCGTACCACTCCTACATACTTCTCTGTAGACTCACAAGTCAGTCTCTAAACGCTTCGCTCAACTAGAGACTGAGGACATTCTCCCAGCTTTCGTTGCTAAAACTGGGTGGAAAGAATTAGAGTTTTAAAAAAAAACGTTCATTGCAGAACCAATCCAAAGTCTTTAGGACGGGGCCGTCACATTGGGGCGGTGACATGCAGAAGTAAGCGCACTTGCGTTATAGGATGGCTCAGGCGCAGTCACCGAAGAAAACTAGACAAACAACACACAGTCAGCCAGCTAACATTAATTATGGTTTCAAACTCACCATTGCACTACAGTGTATACTTTGTCAACAGCCACTCCCGAAATAAAGGTGTTTGTGGAAGCCGTCTCCACTTCGCTTGGCCGACAAAAGTTTCTGGTGTGCCAAACACAAGGGCGGAACCACCGGCGGCGATCTGGTCATCATGTCCTCGCTTTGTATGTGGCAGGAATGCCTTTTGCTTTCAACAACTGCACGTGCTCCTCCATTATGGACAGCAGAGGGCGTATTACCAGCACCGTAGATTTCTGCCCCTGTGCGGACAAGTCGCAGACAGTTGACCAGGCTTGTTGGACCCAAGCTTTTCCCGTAACCAGTTGGTAAACAAGCAAACACGTCTTTCTTGTCCCGGTTTAAAGGTTTTAAACAAAGCCGCTGTAAATCCTTAACTGCACCAATTTTGTGGCCTGAGCACACGTTCGATAAAACTGAATCAAATGATCTAACGTTACTCGGGACATCCATTTTCAGTGTTTTAAAAAGCTCTCTCCGCGTTACAAAGTGAATCGCTACACCTCCAGTTTGTTTCCCGACGGAGGAGGATGGGGAGAGCGCATAGTTTCCGGTATGGCGTGGCCTTGACAAAATGTAACGGGCGTAGCAGTAAGGCGTAGGCTTGTTAGCGGCCGTTCTCGCCGCCGTTCCAGCAAGGTAGAGGCTAGTTCCCATCGATGCAGAGAACAGAAATTGAGTAGAGAACGGTCAACTGAGCATGCGCGAAATGCCTCTACCATGCCTCCACACGCCCCGCGTAGCATCCCGGCGCTAGGATTCTAGGAAGACCCACCCCTACTCTGCGTCTGATTAGCTAACTTTAACCCTAACCCCGCCCTAACCCTAACCTACCCAAACAACGGAGGCAACGAGTACTTGCGCATGCTCAGTTGACCGTTCTCTGCATCGATGGGAACTAGCCTCTACCTTTCTAGCAACTAGCTTGCATTTAGAAATCCCCAGACGGTTGCCCACTGGGGACTGGGGTTCGCGCCCCGGTCTCGTCAGATCCGACTATGGCCGGACTCGATGAAGCAGCAATCATTGGCAACGCTGTCTTCAGGAGGGGGGCGGAGTCGGCTTGTGTTCGTCACGTGAATGCGTCTCTGCGTGTGTCGGAAAAAACAGTGGTTCGGCCTGGAGGTGCCTTGTCACGAAAGTGGGGAGGCGGTCTCCTTCGAGACTGCCGGCCGGAGAGATGCAGTTGGCGAACGCATGCAGTACGAGGGTGGGTGTTTGAATTAAAATAGGGATGGATTGGCCACTAAATTGGGAGAAAATCATAAATAAATTTTAACAGAAATCCCCAGACGATTGGTAGGCGGAGATCTCCGATTGTCTGGTATCGCGAGACTAACTTCTCTGCAACTCCCGACTTCCTCATACAATGCCACACCTCCTCTCTCGGCACCCTGTCATATGCTTTCTCTAACTACAGACACAATGTAACTCCTTCTGGCCTTCTCTGTACTTCTCAATCAACATTCTCAAAGCAAACATCGCGTCTGTGTTGCTCTTTCGTGGCATGAAACCATACTGCTGCTCGCTAATCATCTCCTCTCCTCTTAATCTAGCTTCTATTACTCTTTCCCAAATCTTCATGCTGTGGCTGATCAACTTTATACCTCTGTAGTTGCTACAGTTCTGCACATCACCCTTTTTCTTGAAAACTAGTACAAGTATGCATCTTCTCCACTCCTCAGATAGCCTCTCACTTTCCAAGTTCTCCTCAGTTTGCCAGGGGGAAGTAGCGCGTGGGAGGATCACGCGATTCCTCCTAGTTCCCCCCTCTCCGAACAGACGCCCCGACCGACCAGAGGAGGCGCTAGTGCAGCGACCAGGACACATACCCACATCCGGCTTCCCACCCGCAGACACGGCAAATTGTGTCTGTAGAGACGCCCGACCAAGCCGGAGGTAACGCAAGGATTCGAACTGGCGATCCTCGTGTTGGTAGGCAACGGAATAGACCGCTACGCTACCCAGACGCCCAGGAATGTATATTAGAGGGACAGCTCAGGTTGGCCGGTTTGGAGACAAAGCAAGAGAGGCAAGAAACGTAATGATGATGATGGTCTGGACATGCGTGGAGGAGAGATGCCGGGTATATTGGGAGGATGCTGAAGATAGATGCAGAGGACAGGAAGAGATGGAAACGGATGATCCGCTGTAGCGACCCCTAACGGGAGCAGCCGAAAGTAGTAGTAGATAGCATGTGTAGCAGCCAGGTGGGTGCTACACACAGTAGGTGGTGGTTGAGGTGAGTTACCCCCTTCAATGTGAAGCGCTTTGGGTGTCTAAAAACGCGCTATACAAATGCAATGATTATTATTACTATTATGACGTTATTTCGGAGATGGTTCTACTTTCTGAGGCGGCAGCATTCATAGCATGCGCCACATGCCGCCACTAATTTTTGCCCTTTTTGGTATTTGCAAAACCCACAATGTCACAGAAAAACGAAACCAACCCATTTTTTCTCGTCTCAATCACTCCAACAATTTTGATTTCTGTGCGAAGCTAACTTTTTTTCGGCCTTCCTCTCGGCGTTTGCCATGACCGTCTTCACGCAGTCAGTATGGATGAATATTATTAATTAGAGGCGTTTCGCTGACTACAGTTAACTACGGGCGTTACAAGGGTGGGACAGGAAGCTCGCACAGATGTGCCACATTTCGAGCTGAACGCGATGTATAAGGGAAAGCGGCGTGGTTGGTTGGTACGCGCGTGGTCGGTTGGTAGGCGCGTGCGCAGTTATGAATCACAACACGTTTGTGCGTAAGCACCGTCTGTGTTGCGTCCGTATACAACTTTTAGACCCGAATCCTCCGCTCAGTTTTATAAAATGAGGCCCCAGGACACGTGCAGATTCTGCTCAGCAAATTGATAAGTCTTTTATTTGCAATAATCCATTTCCTCATCTTTCCAGTTTCCGATGCAAAAGAAGCAATAATTCCTTAAATAATACAGAAAGCAAAAAATATTTACAAAATTTAATATAACTAAAAAAAAAAATTAATGGATTATCTAATGCAACTCTCTGCATCCGGACAACTGCCAACTCTGCTGGAAAAGGATACATGGCATTACATCAGCAATTTGTTTATTTCTGAAAAATAAAACTGAAAAAAGGAGAAAAAAAAAAGACATTTTTTCATTATATATTTACAGAACGCTCCTGAAATGTGTTTCCACTTAGAGTAGAAAAGGCTTTCGGATCATTTCTGTTTTTTTTTTTGTTTTTTGTTTTTAAATTTATATCTTTCATCAAGTCAATTTCTGGAGGTTTCAAGTTTTGATGGCAATCGGTCATTAAGTGTCCTCTACAGGGATCTCCCGTCCGTAGTGGAGGGAGAGAGTCCCAACAGCTCGTGTAAAGTACAGAAGAGGTATAGATGAAGAGTCTGCAGGTTAGTCGACTACTGAGGATGGGAGACAGGATGGCTTAGAGGAAGCATATAGACCACCCCCTAGTAGTCAAGGGTCACAACCAGTCGTCGGTGTTTTTGTCCTCACAGGTCCCATTGCAGTAAACAGTAAGTGGAAAAAGAAAAGACAAACTCTTTGAAAACTCCATTCATTGGATTATGATTAGTCAGCAACATACATTTGTCTACCAAAGTTTTCCCATTGCATCATTAATGGAAAGACACTTCAATCATGCTGCACACTCCAGTAAGGGACAAAAGACGTAAGAGCTCTATTGGTTGGTTGAGTTATCACACACATTAAGGCGTGATATCCACTCCAGGGAACATGCTATATGACATTCAAATGTCTACTCTTAAGTGTCATATAGAATGTTAGGCAATATAATGATCTAGAACCATAAAAAGAGCAGCGTGTTGGTTTGTACTGTTTTCAAAAAGTCAAAAATGTCTACATAACGATGTGGGGTGTTCTGCGCATAGTTAACAAGCAAATCCTGCTGAATTATTTTTCAGGTTTATTTTAATTAGGACACTTGCTGTGACACAAGCAGGTGGGGGAGAGAATGAAGAAACAAGAGAGAAGGCGAGAAAGAATTGATTGTTTGTCATGGGTCCTTCTCTCAAAGAAAAAAAAAAGAATAAAAAATATCCTCATTGAGGATTGATTGAGTCCGCCTGTTAGGCAATATATAGTTCAAGTCTCCCCACAACCTCCTACAGAGCCCATCCCTCACCAAAGGGGGCAATAGCGTTCAGGTAAGTCATTAATCCTTGTCAGACTCTTCCTCGGCCTCACGTAACCAGGTGAAGAAGGCTGTGACCGATTTTAGAGCAACTCCCTTGCCTGTTTGCTCTGCAGGATCTTTGCTGGACTCCCACTTGTAGAAGGCCTCTTCTTTAATAACATCTTCATCATACAAGGTGTCAAAGAACATTCGCAGGAGGTCTAGAGAAGCAGAAGGAAAGAGGCTGATGTTAATCTATTAATAAACATGCATCTGTTGTCTTAGCTGCAGTTATTCATACATGCAGAGCGTGTGCCACCATAATTCACCCATATATCATGATGTTCGGTTACAGCAGATTAAACAAGTGGCAAATAGCTACAGGTTAAAAACCATGTAAAGGTTAAAAACATGACAGACTTGGTACTCTGTGAAGTTAGCATAGCAGGATAAACGGGAGCGTGTCTATGTTTCCTCAGCCCTATGTTCCTCAACCCTATTTCAATGAACTTACCTAAGCTTAACCTAACCTACCTTAACCTGACTTAACCTCAACCTCTACTTAAACCTAACATAAACCCAACACTTACCTTAACCCTATAGCTCATCTATTCAGTAGCTAACCCAAAAGACCGAAGTAACATAGGGTTGATCCCCGATAAACACAGCTGTAGCTAATAACATTAACAATAGGGTCCGTTTGATGAAGGTGTGTCAGCTCACCTATCAGCGCTGACAGACAGAGCCAGCAATAACAACTGTCAATAGTACAGTCAATACTGGTTCTTTGGCACACCTACATCCAACAGACCCATTATAAATTTTATTAGGTACAGCTGTCCTGCTATGTTTACATCACAGAGTATCAAGACCAGCCTGCCATGCTTTCAACCTTTATATGGTTTTTAACCTGTAGATGTCAGCAAACTCACTAAAACAGACTTAGCCAGTCATGAATATCATGTACCGTTAATACAATTAGATCTCAAAACATGCAGTTAAAACTTTTGACCTTAAAAGTAACACTGAAACCATAAACAGAAAATACTATTTTTTTCTAACGTTACCGTCACCTGTGTGTAGTTTTATGGCATCCTTTTGAAATGTAGTCTTGCAACCATGTGCTGCACATCTAGCCATAGTCAGAAGCCAGCAAAAACCTCAGCGGCAATTAATTTTTAAACGAATGCAAATATGGCTGCTGAGTAATTTCCATTGGCCTCAACATTAGTGGGTATTCTATCATTACATTATCAAGCTAGAGTTTATAGGTTAGTCCAGTAGTATTCAATTATGTGACATGGAAGTCTGTGTGTATGCAGGTTTTCTTTCAAATTCAGCACTACACCAGCTGATTAACATAACCAGACAGGAGGACTAATCAGTGGCACATAACTGACTACCGCTGGATTAGTGGAAACTCACTTGCAGGCTGCTCCATATGCACCATCAGTGCTTGCAGTGCATAGAGGGCCTGCAGTTCCTTCTGCTCATCACAGAGGTATCTTTGCAGTAGACTGGCCCTTTGAGTGATCTGCTTTGCGTCCACCTTATATGGGTTATCACCTGAGGACAGGAGGATCAAAAACTTGTTTAGAGAAAACATGAATGGGGGAGATTACCACTATTGTTTGTTAACCTCTACCGATTCTAACTAGACATACTTACATATAATAGCTGACTGGCACACAGACGTCATGAGAGCACGCACAAACTGGTTGGCAGTAGTCTGCTGCTCATCCAGGTTAGCCTGAAAACCAGGTTGAACAATGAGAATATAACCTACAAATCATGCAACCTTTATCAAAGCCCATGAATAGAATAAATCCCAGTACCCACACACACCTCGACCCAATCTCTGATGCGTTGGTTATTGGCCTTGTCATGAATTAGTCGATCCAGCTGTTTGCTCAGCTCTTCCCCACTCAGGACCTTCTTATTGGTTTCTTCTGACTCCATCTCCTCCCCCAATGTAAACTCTATCTTCTGAAATGAGTGAGACACACAAATGTGCAGTTCCTTCAGGATAGATTCTCATCAAAGTCCATTACTATGTTTTGAGGTGTACTTCTGAACAGAATGTGTAACATTCCAAATTAATAACTTGAAAAGGGTTTAAAGCTACAATCCTGAGGATTACCATTTTTGTTTTACTTACTGATGATTAGGGATGGGAGGGTTACCGGTTTTTTCAATATATCATGATAAAATTCCCGAAGGTTATCATACCGTGTCAAATTTTCATGATCTCGTTTTATTATCACTTAACGTAATTTATGTAGTCACGCAGGCACAGCGTGCCATGTTGCTAGCTGAACATGCTACACCGACTAGCTATTTTTTTCCAAAACAATGGCTGATGGAGGTGATAGGTGAAAAATCTGAGCAGCACTGTCTAAAAGACAAACTCTGAAGTCGGGGCTTATTTTGGTTATGTTAAAAGTTCTGAAGGGAAGCTCATAGAAGAGGACTACCCCACCTGGCAAACATGCGAAGATTAACACTTCCAACATGTTTGCCCATCTCCACAAACATCACCCTTCGCTTTAACAGTGAGTGCAATGTCAGTTAACTTTTAATGTTACTTCATGCACGTGAGGACTTTGGAATGGGGAAATGACATGGTTTGTCTAACTTGATGATAGTGTGCCAATATATTTAAATGGAAACTTTAGGGAGTCCGGGTACCATAGTGGTCTACTTTGTTGCCTACCAACACAGGGATCGCTGGTTCGAATCCCCGTGTTGCCTCCGGTTTGGTCGGGCATCCCTACAGACACAATTGGCTGTGTCTGTGGGTGGAGCCAATTGTGTCTGTGGGTGGGAAGCCGGATGTGGGTATGTGTCCTGGTCGCCGCACTAGCGCCTCCTCTGGTTGGTCGGGGCACCTGTTCGAGGGGGAGGGGGGAATAATATGATCCTCCCATGCGCTACGTCCCCCTGGTGAAATACCTCACTGTCAGGTGAAAAGAAGTGGCTGGCGATGCCACATGTATCAGAGGAGGCATGTGGTAGTCTGCAGCCCTCCCCGGATCGGCAGAGAGGGTGGAGGAGCGACTGGGATGGCTCAGAGAGCAGGGTGATTGGCCAGGTACAATTGGGGAGAAAAAGGGGGGGAAAAAATCCAAAAAAAGAAAAGAAAGAAAAAAAAACTTTAAGTACATGCTCTAGACTAGTAAACACATCAACTGTACGTGTGTTGTCGTGCTACACACTCACTGCAAGTGATCCACCTCTGCAGTATGTTTAGTTGTTAATATACAATTTGATGGTCGTGGAACTGGTTATAAAAGTAACGTTGTTCCAACAAGATAAGCGCTATTGGTATCATCTTTTCATTTACGTAAACTATGCATGAGGTCAACTGTATTAACGAAACACTGAAGATTATAGACCCTGTGTGTGCACGCACAAGCCCACGTGCATGTCTCTGCAAATAACTGGTTGTGTTGATATTATAGGCGTATTGGCTTTGGTTACATATGGTTGTGTTATTACATGCACATTTTTTTCACATTTGTTGGTTGAAAACTTTTGCTGATTGGATTTATCTATGGTTCTTCTTTTACTTCATCCATCCATCCATTATCCAAACCGCGTTATCCTGCTCTCAGGGTCGCAGGGATGCTGGAGCCTATCCCAGCAGTCATTGGGCGGCAGGCGGGGAGACACACCCTGGACAGGCCGCCAGGCCATCACAGGGCTGACCCCCCACACGCACACACCTAGGGATAATTTTACATTAGCTAAGGATAGCTAAAAATTGTTTTTATAAAGCTAATTTTGGCCACGCTAGCTACCGAGCTTAAGTTGTTTTAAGTATTTACACATTCTGACTAACTTCAATCATAACACTTTACAACAGCTTTTCTTTTTTAACTTCTTGAATTTCAAATCAATTTCTATTTTCAAATGTTTAAAGCGGTTAGAATATTTATCCAAAAAAGTACATAATTCTTCTGATGATTTATTGTGGTTTGTTTATTAATTAATTACTAATCTAATGTGGCTTGTTTATTTATAGTTTTAACCAGAGGTTAAATAAAAATGTTTGTATGTTTCAATACCTTTGGTGAAATGATTTTCGTGTTTATTAGCACTTTTTAAACATTTTGAACACATTTTAACAATACCGAAAACCATGATATCTTTGGTCACAATAACCGTGACATGAAATTTTCATACCATCCCGTCCCTGCTGATGACTATAGTGATACAGGTAGTAACTGGATTGGTGTTTGACCATACACATCCCACATACACATTTGAAGTTAAAACAGCCACAGCTACAAATGTTTCAGAAACTCACACTGCCAAACAAACATGGCTGAGAGTGAATTTTAGCTTTTGAAGCAATATCTGTTGATAAAGGTCTTCTATATGCTTGGGCTGCTACATCTGCTTGTTGGCTACACCTTTGCTTTCTCTCTAAACTTGCTGCTACCTGCCTTGTTCTTTCAATGTGGCTGCTGTGTCACTACTATCTAGAAGATGTAAAACATTGTGAGGTATATTATTTTTACCAAAGTGCTACACAACAGTTATAAAAATGATGAAGTACAAAAGAGTTCATAATTTTGATATTCATGAATACAACAGTGATAAAAAGTATAAACTTCTGCATTATCCAGGATTGTAGCTTTTATATTGGTGTTTTCAACAGACCTGCTCAGTCACAAACTTGTTGACATCCTGGTCCTTTGGCAAGAAATCTCTCCAGTTGAGGCCAGCCTCTGTCCACATAACCCCAACCTTCTTATGGGTCTAACGGAAAAAATAGGGCAAGTATGTGAATAAAATTCAATTAAAAAAAAAAAAATCAATAAAATTGGGGGGGAAAAGAACAAAACAAAACAGTATTTATCTGCAAAGCACACATACCATTTCTTTGCAGAGCAAAGTGAGGATTTCTACTAGCAGTACGCCAGCCTTTCCCAGAGGCACTAGCGGCTTGGAGATCTCCCTAGACACAAAATTACAAAGGCTCAGACATTTTATGACCCAAGATGATTTATATAGATCAGCTTTTCTGCAGCAACCTGTATAACAGTATTCAAGTTTTTCTTGTGTGGAAAGAAGAACTGGAGTTGGTCCCTGGGCACTGCAGTTGCCCACTGCTGCTATACAATAGGATGGGTTAAATGCAGAGAACAAATTCATTCTAAGAATACAATTCGTTGTAAGAATGTTGAACAATGTTAAATAAAGTGGCTTTCGGCTTTCAAGTTTTTCTTGTTACTTCCAGGGTCAGGCCTCACCTGAAAAGCTGTCCTATGGGGATGCCTCCCTCATGCAACATGGGGGTGATGAGCTGAGCCAGGTAGAGCCAAATGTGAGGGATATCTATTGCCATGTCCTCTGCCACCTCTAGGATCTCTAGTAGCCTACAGGCACAAAAAAAAACCCCCCAAAAAAAACAAAAACAAATCTTGCTGTAGGAACACTGTTTCAGATTAACAACCCCCAACCCCCCAAGGGGGGGGGGGGGATCAGATAAAAGAGAAGCACAAAATGGGTTTCTAGTGGAGTCAAATACGCAAACAATGAGGCATTTTAGGTTGTTTTTTTTTCCCCTCTCTCCCACACATACCCTTTGTAGTACTGCTGTGTGGGCAGTGTGCCTGCTTTGATGAGCTGGTGCAGCAGCAGGCCCATGTGTTCCCTGGCAATGGTGCTGCGCTCGAGAGTTGACTCCACCCCATTGCGCACAAACACAAAGAGCAGCGAGGTGCTGTTCAGATCACTCACACACTGCAGCGCCTCCTACAGCACCAGATAAAGTAAATCGGGAAGGTTAGCCGTCATAATGCACACGTGTGAGTAAAAATTTGCATTGTGTTAACGTGTATCAATCAACAAATGTATATGGTCCAAAGTTCATACCTCCATGTCATTAATGTGGAGATACTCCTCGATGATGGCACTGGATTTCTTGTCTACCTCATCATTACTCAAGGCAGGTTTAGGGAGACCAGGGGGAGGAGTTGGGGCACTGTCACTCTTCACTGTGGAGAAGGGAGAAAAAAGATCTGATTGATGCGGATTGTTCTATTTTATTCCACTCATGTAATAAACCTATCCAATTACCTCTCTCTCTGCCATGTCCCATTCCTCCAACCTCACTCCCATCACTTTTACCTTTAGGCTCTTTGCTGGGCGCTCTGTCACGGCTGCCCCGATCCCTGTCACGGCTGCCCCGATCCCTGTCATCAGTCATACTGGCCACACGACGCACAGGCTCGGCCATGGCGCGGCTGTCTCCCCCACGTCCACTGCGCTCCTCAGACTCTCTGCTGAAGCTGCGTTTGGTGATGGGGGGCCGGGTGCCCCTGTCATCACGAGCTTCCCGTCCCTCATGACGATCAAAGCGGTCAAAGCGGTCTCTATCACTCCTATCTCTGTCCCCACCACGCTCACGGCTGGAGCTGGACCTGGGGTACAAAGAGAGGGATGAGAATCATGAGTAAAAGAGAGATTGTCGCTGTGGATATAGAAAGAGGGCACATATGAGACATTTGAATGTGAAACTCCCCCAAAAAGAATAAAGTTTATTTAAGCTTGGTGGTCACAAGAATTAAGACAACAAAAATCAAAAAAAAAAAAAAATCTTGTTGAGAATATGGCATCACAATTCTCATTTGGAACAAATGACTTAAAAATACTGTAGCCATGCAAACAAATTGTAGCTTACAGATTTATAAATTTACCACAAAGACAAAGGGCATGCAAGTGTAAATAGTTGGCTATACCCATTTATGGATTAATAGAGGAAAATAGATGGATGGATTGCATTTATATAGCGCTTTTCCAGCTGCAACAGCCACACAAGTAAGCATGGTTAGTTGTTCTCATTATCAGATTTACAGATTTAAAAACAAAGCAATGTGTCAAGATCAACAGGGAGGGACATGGAAGAAAAACAGGGAAATGGATGGAGGACTTAAAAGGACTTTAAAGATGATGCAGTGAATAAAGGAAGGAAGAGTGGAGTCCTCATGTGCTCATTTGGTGAGAAAAGCTTTGCAGCCATTAGTTACCTCTGAGGAACTCTGCGGTCAGAGTCTGTGGAAGGAAACAGGGAGCCAGACTGCTGCAAGGCAGAGAAACGATTGAGGGTGCTTGTGGCTGGACGACCAGAGTCTGAAGAAGGAAAGGATAGAATGGTAATTGCAAAAATCGAACACTCAACAGTCTCATTACTGAAAGCGTGTGTTTCCATTTTACCTTGTTCTCCACTGGCTGGTTTAGCGCCACTTCCTCCACTGCTGCCCTTGCCCCAGCTGCCCCACATGCCTTTGCCCCCAGGAGCCAATAGCTGGTTGTTAAAGTCCAGAGCACCAGGCTATGCAGATACAAAGACAAACAAAATGAGTTAAAAAAAAAACAGTCAAAAGGAACTGAGACTGAGTCCTGCACTAGATGAGGCTTTCATCTCTGATCAACCTTCCCACACTTACCCATAAAAATGCAACGTTACTGACTTGGGAATGAAAACCCCCTTGGTGTAATTAAACAAACCTTTGTGATCTTGCTAAGGCGGGAGGTGTCAATGGGCCTGTTCTTTGTGGAGATGGGCACTGTGTTCCAGCCCTCGTCCTGCGGCTGGTTTCCACGGCCGCCTCCTGGCATGGATGGACCTCGGCCTCCCAGACTGCCTCCCATCCTGCCTCCTGCCTCTTTCTTGGAGAGGAGCTGCTGCTGGACCTTGGCCTGTTCTCTGTGCTCTTCCATCTCTGCCTCCTTGTGGATCTGGTCAATTGTTTTAGGGCCCTGGTCACCTCTACGAGGCACCCAATTACACTACAGGGCAGAAGGTGAGAACATTTCAAACCCTTTCCAAGTGCAGCCGAGCTCACGACAAGGTGAGCAATGGATACATTATTGAGAGGGAAAGAGAAGGAGAAAAAACTAGAGGGAGTTATACCCTTTTAAGATCAAGAACATCTTGCAGCATGAAGCGGATTCTGGATGAGGTTTTTCTCTCCTTGATGATTTTGTCCATCTGGTTGAAGTACTGATCCATACGTGGCTGAGAGAGAGCAAGAGAGAAAGAGAGCTACTGTTAAACAGTCAAAAGGTAGGAAAATGGACAGTGCATGGATTAATGAAACCATATGCAAACAGAAATGTCCTCAGTTTTCTCAATCCTAAAATAAACTAGGATAAGCTGTAGTTAGAGACTACAAAATCTAGTCTATTTGCTTTTAATTGAAAAAAAAAAACTCTTACAATAAAACATTTGTGATGAGGGTGAGTCTATTAGGGTTGGGCCGATATATAAATACATTGGTCATGCAAATGGGCCAAATCCATTGTTGGCGGATTTAATTTTGGCTGATTTAAAGTCGGCGGCATGGTGGCGCAGTGGTTAGCGCGGTCGCCTCACAGCAAGAAGGTTCTGGGTTCGAGCCCCGGGGTAGTCCAACCTTGGTGGGTCATCCTCTGTGTGGAGTTTGCATGTTCTCCCCATGTCTGCATGGGTTTCCTCCGGGGGCTCCGGTTTCCCCCCACAGTCCAAAGACATGTAATCAGGTGAATTGGCCATACTAAAATTGCCCCTAGGTATGAATGGATGTGTGCGTTTGTGTGTGGGCCCTGTGATGGCCTGGCGGCCTGTCCAGGGTGTCTCCCCGCCTGCTGCCCAATGACTGCTGGAATAGGGTCCGGCATCCCCGCGACCTTGCGAGCAGGATAAGTGGTTCAGATAATGGATGGGTGGATGAATGATTTAAAGTCCTTTATTTTGGTTATTTAAATTTCTGCGACTTTCAGCATTCATGGTATCAAGCTTGAGGCAAGAAAGCATGTGTACCACCACGTACAGTCACACTGGAACATGCAGCAGGGGCTTCATTCAGATAAGTAGCCAACAATGGACAACACTAGCCCCCACGCACTAATAAAGGCAAGGTCATCTCCACACAATTGTTAGGGTAACTTGGATCATTTGACAGCCTTGAAGTACAGCATTATTACTCTTCCCACTTGTTTCTTCATTTAGAGGCTGCAAGCAACCACATGGTTCATTGGACCAAAATGCGTTTGCCATTTCTTCTTTACTGAAGGCAGTACAGGCAGACAGCCAAGCAGACGTTTCAGCCACAAACTATCATTGGTGCTGAAACGTCTGTCTGTCTGTCTCCAAAATACATCAGCATTTTCCAATTGAAGGGGTGGTGGTGGTTGATTTGAAAATTAAAACTTATCGCCCAATCCTAGTGTCTATGCATGTGTCTTGTGTTGGCATGTAAAGTGTTTGCTACCTTAGCCTTCTCAAAGTCCAGGTCTTTGCCGATGGTGGACAGCAGCCTGCAGAGACACTCCAGAGACTCCTCATGGTGATTCTTCAGCAGTTTCACCACACAGTCATGCATGATGGCCTCAGTCAGCATCTTCAGTTTAAACAATTCGCCTATGAACTTGATGTTACCCAGTGATCGGCGACGGGCCGTGTCCTTGGCCTCTTCCAGCTCAACCTTAAGGCGTTCCCGCTCTTCTTCCTGTGGGCATAACAAAGGCAACATGAAAGTTGGGTTGTGCCATTTTTGTTTGGGTTAAAGTAAGATGGTTAAGGTAAGGCCAGTGACAAACATATTTCTCACATCTTTGGCAGCCTCCAACTCTTTCTGCTTCTTCTCAAAGATCTCATCATCATCCTGATCCTTCTCAAATTCTTTCTGGCAACGGTTGAGCAGCAGTTTACGGAAGTTCACAGTGACTCCTGGTTTATCTGTAGTTGGGACTTTCAGCTGAGGAAGAGCCAATCAAAGAACCAGGGTAGAGCCCAAGTTTAATTCTTATTCGATTGAAAATGTAGACAATCCTCAAATAAGGGGGGAAAACTGCTCAAACAATATTAGAGGGGAGAAAACGTTTAAAAATGAAGAATATGTGATCTAAGCTCCTTCAGTTTCTCAATCCCATCATTTACATTCAGTGGCCCAGACACGTGGCACAAACTTGAGGTCATCAATGGAGCAATCAGAGAGAAAAAAAAAAAGGGATTCAAACACAAATGGATGACTCACCCCCATAAGGCAGCGGCACATGTTGGCATAAGCCACAGAGAAGTTGGGCTCGGAGATGGCCTTCTCAAAGGTGAGGTCGATGACCCCTTTGAGTCTCTCTTCGGTGTCAATCGTGAGATCCGTCACCTGTTTCATTAGCTGTTGGAACATCTGAGGGGTCAGCTTGTTGAGGATGCTACGCACACGTTTGAACAGCTCCTGGGTCTTGGCCTGCTCAGAGTCCTCTTCATCAACCTCCTCTCCTCCACGACTGCGGGTAGATTTTTTTACAGTGGGCTTCCAGGCTTTCTCAGCCTTGTTAAGCTGAACATCGTCGTTAAGGGACATGCTGGTGATAATCTTCCTGGGCTCTTTCCTCTGGCCCTGCTGGGAACGACGTGGCCCAGGGGGCTTTTGGGACAAAGTGAAAACAAACAGGTTATGGGGTGAAGCAGAGAAAGTTAATTGGATAAGTAGGCGGGGTCAAAGATGAGAAGAGCAAAGCTGGGCAGACACTGTATGATGTAAGCAATCTTGTACATTGCGTTAACTCACAAGTATTATTTTACATTTTTGACATGTTTGCAATGAAGGCTAGGAGAAAGGCACAGGTTGCAGTCAAGATCAGATTTGACCACCATACCACCAACCCTATTTAAGCTAATGTATAGGCTACTGTTGACAGAGCTTGATCTATCTGGTCTCCATACATTCAATCCACTGTATGCGCTCTCTCGTCTATGCCATATTGTTATTGTTGGCTCATGCAGGAGCACTCGGGTAGCTTCGCACTGAATTGTGGGAAATCGGATCGCGATACTGCTCAAGACAGCCGACCAAAATTTCTCACATACCAGAAATCTATCGGCTTGTCCAACAGTCAGATCGCTGAAAATTTGGGTAATTAATCAGGTGTTGCAAGCCCCCTTCAAACTGCACATCAAACTACAGTCAATTTTCAGTACATTTTGCAGTAGCATCAAGTTCCATAGCTTTTTCTGGCCTACACAGCATAATTTTCAATTCTAATGACTTGCCCAGGTTTTCTATAAGCATTATAAAACCTATGATTATAACCAAATTTCAACAAACAGGAATTAAGTTTTAATTAGCAGTGTTACCGGGCCTCGCGGTCCACCTGTTGACTGTCTCCCAAGGTTACCCAAGTATGAGGGGGTAAAATCTGGACCAGCATTCATCAGACGAGCTGGGTCAGCAGGGCGTAGCGGAATCTTGTTGGCCTACGGGCAAAATAAGGGGTAGAATATGACCTCCTTGCATGTGTTGAAAAGCAAGACATTCAAAAGCTGAATAAATGTATTTCATCGCAGCAGACAAGTACCTGATTTCAGAGTGTGCATGTGTGATTTCATTTGAAGCAGTGGTCACCAACCCTGCTCTTGGAGAGCTACCGTCCTGCCGGTTTTCACTCCAACTCTAATTTAACACCTGATTCTACTGATTACCTACTTAACAAGACCTTGCCACTGCAAATTCTTCTGTGCTTGCCAAGATTTAAAATCTTAGATCAGGAAATATGAGATTAATTATCCTGTTTTAAAAATTAAATACTAGTTTCTATCTTTGAATTCATGGTATATTCTTAAATTGATCATGAATATGTCTTTTATGCCTCAATTAGTCAAGAAATCTTACAATTGAGTAATTTATTGTTAAAACAAGCTACATTAGCTAGAGTAGCAATTTGTACCATTCTCTTTCACAAAAAATAACTTGTTTCAAGATTCAGTGACACAAACTAAAGTTTAATTGCTTGATTTAAGAATGACACAAGGCTTTTTATATATATATATATATATATATATATATATATATATATATATATACACACTCACTGGCCACTTTATTAGGTACACCTTCCTAGTACCGGGTTGGACCCCCTTTTGCCTTCAGAACTGCCTTAATCCTTCGTGGCATAGATTCAACAAGGTACTGGAAACATTCCTCAGAGAGTTTGGTCCATATTGACATGATGGCATCACGCAGTTGCTGCAGATTTGTCGGCTGCACATCTATGATGCGAATCTCCCGGTCCACCACATCCCAAAGGTGCTCTATTGGATTGAGATCTGGTGACTGTGGAGGCCATTTGAGTACAGTGAACTCATTGTCATGTTCAAGAAACCAGTCTGAGATGATTTGAGCTTTATGACATGGCGCGTTATCCTGCTGGAAGTAGCCATCAGAAGATGGGAACACTGTGGTCATAAAGGGATGGACATGGTCAGCAACAATACTCAGGTAAGCTGTGGCATTGACACGATGCTCAATTGGTACTAAGGGGCCCAAAGTGTGCCAAGAAAATATCCCCCACACCATTACACCACCACCACCAGCCTGAACCGTTGATACAAGGCAGGATGGATCCATGCTTTCATGTTGTTGACGCCAAATTCTGACCCTACCATCCGAATGTCGCAGCAGAAATCGAGACTCATCAGACCAGGCAACGTTTTTCCAATCTTCTATTGTCCAATTTTGGTGAGCCTGTGCGAATTGTAGCCTCAGTTTCCTGTTCTTAGATGACAGGAGTGGCACCCGGTGTGGTCTTCTGCTGCTGTAGCCCATCTGCCTCAAGATTCGACGTGTTGTGCGTTCAGAGATGCTCTTCTGCATACCTCGGTTGTAATGAGTGGTTATTTGAGTCACTGTTGCCTTTCTATCAGCTCGAACCAGTCTGGCCATTCTCCTCTGACCTCTGGCATCAACAAGGTATTTTCGCCCACAGAACTGCCGCTCACTGGATATTTTCTCTTTTTCGGACCATTCTCTGTAAACCCTAGGGATGGTTGTGCGTGAAAATCCCAGTAGATCAGCAGTTTCTGAAATACTCAGACCAGCCCGTCTGGCACCAACAACCATGCCACGTTCAAAGTCACTTAAATCACCTTTCTTCCCCATTCTGATGCTCGATTTGAACTACAGCAGATCGTCTTGACTATGTCTACATGCCTAAATGCATTGAGTTGCTGCCATGTGATTGGCTGATTAGAAATTTGCGTTAAAGAGCAGTTGGACAGGTGTGCCTAATAAAGTGGCCGGTGAGTGTATATATATATATATATATATACATATATATATATATATATATATATATATAAATACATTTTTATTCAGTGGCCTAACATGCTTCACCTATCACGAAATGAAAGTACACTTTGATTTTCACTGCTCAAACTTGGAAAGAGTTGTCAATAAATGTTGACAGAAATTTCACTTGTCCTGGTTGTGATTTCAGTAAAATCAAGTTTTCTGTTTTAAGATGTATGCTCTGGGATTAAGGACTAGTTTTAAGTTTGGGCCTACATATTTCAAGATGAGCCAACTTGTTTCAAGTAACGGAATAATCATACTCCAATAGTATTAAGTAGTTTCCACTAAATTAGTGATTTGATTTCTTGCGCCTTTTTCAGTGTGCTAAAATTAAGAATGCAAAAAAATTGAGTTAAGAATTATTTGCTAATATTCAGTGTATTTCACTTATTACTGTGCTGTTGCAAGTCTGATCTTAAGTAATTGGATCTAAAAACGAGCATTTTCTTCTTATACCAAGCCTTTGAACACTCACCCGAGCTTACTTATTTCTAGACTGGAACCAACTTATTTTAAGATTTCTTGTCAAGTAAAATTATCTTGCTGCATGGACAGATAATTTCACTAGTATTAAGTACTTTTCCCCTCAAATTCAGTGTTTATTTCTTGTATTTAAGCTCATGTTTTTTGCAGTGTGATTAATTGAATCAGGTGTGTTAAATTAGGGTTGGAGTGAAAACCAGCAGGACAGTAGCTCTCCAGGAGAAGGGTTGGTGGCCACTGATTTTAAGTAAGTGTAATGTTATTACTGTATGTGAAATTGTACTTTCACATGGAGCTTGTTCATAATATGCTAACACTAATCGCTCATGGACACTTCACAGCTGACAATTATGGCAAATATATATATATAAAAAAAAATTCAATCCGCAATCAGTGTCTTTGTACAGATGCAATAGAAGGACCTTTTGTCCTCCACCCCGCAGTGTGAGGAAACTGGCTTACCTTGTCCAGCACCACATCAGAGATAGCAGGCAGGCCCTCAGGTTTGTTCATGCTGGCGCTAATGTACTGGAAACCCAGCAGGAACTCTCTGTCGTACCGCTTCTTCTCCTCTGGGTCTATCGGCTTCCATTGTTCTGAGTGGTGAGGCAAGAGTAAACTTTTAAAAAGGTATGTATGTGCATGTCATTCCCACACACTTATAGCACTGAACTGTATTTTTACCCAAGAGGCACATTTAAATGGGTGATGCGGGAGGAGGGAGAGAAAATGTCAAAACAGTCATTTTCAATTACTACAAACATCAAACCCAACCATACCTTCTTTGTACTGGTATTTCTGCTGGGCTGGCTCAGGTGTGGGTTGCCTGTCTGGTTCTGCATTCTGTTTGTCCTCCTTCTCTTCCCAGGTCTCATCTGCAACCTCAGTGGTAGGAGGGGATGGAGTGGCAGGGAGTGGGTCAGCCTGAGTAGATGAGGACTCAGGGGCAGGCTTGGCCTCCTGTTCCTGGATGGATGAAAACAGGGCACAACTACATTCCAAGTATCCATTTTATGTACAGAACAGAACATTGTGTTGAACACTAATTTGTTTCAGGCATTACGGTTACTGCTGAGAATATAAACCAACATAGACTACCTGTGCCAATGTGTATATATCTCATCTTTCATTGACACATTCTCAACCCAGACTGATGCATACCTCTTTGAAGGCATCCAGGAGGTCTCCGATGGCCTCCTTCTTGTTCAGCTCTTTCATGTTCCTCTTCTTCTTTGGCACAGACACAGCAGCTTAAAGAAATTGATGGTATGTCTGTTAAAAATCTGAAGTAAAACCAGAACTGTGCCACCTTACAATGCAAGTGAAACTCTTGACCCCACTCTACCTTGCATAGTAGATTCCTCTGTAGTGCAGCTGGCAGAGGAAGGGGGTGCATCTTCATCCTTCTCTTTCCCTTCTTCCTCTGTCTTCTCCTCTTGGGCTGATGTTACCACAGCAGCCACAGATGCAGGTTCCTGAGGTTGAGTGGTGCCTGTCTTGGCAAGGGGTGTAGTGTCTGATATATCCACAGACAGGTCATCAGTGTCCTGAGGAAAGCCATTGGAAAGAAGAGGCTCTGTTATATGAGCCGGAGTGGGTTCAGGCTTGGTATAGGGATTGGGGTCAGCATCCTGGGTCTGTGGGTCAACAGTTTCCAGTGATGTGTCTGGAGGCTTGACATCAGACTCAAGGGAAGAGTCTGCGACTGCCTTTGTAGATGGACTAGCAGCATCTTCAGTTGCTATGGCAATGGAGGTCACCACTGCTGCAACCTCACCTGTAGGTTCCAGCTCCAACTTACCACTGGTCACACACTCCTCTTTTTCCACTTTTTTCAATTCCTCCAATTTCTGCTCTTCCTTCTCTTCCGCTTCCTTCTCTTCTACCTCAGTTTTATTGTCTTCATTCTCTACCTCCATTTTCTTCTCTTCACTCTCTTCCTCAGGTTTTTTCTCTTGAGCCTTCTCAGCTGCAGGTAGACTTATCTGTGGCTCCTCCTGTTTGACAGGTACCTCTTTCACTGCTGATGTTGCAGCTGGGCCAACAGGAGCATCCACTGTGTCACTAACTTTAGCATCAGGCTCTGGCAGAGGAGTGGAGAGGTCAGCTTCTGGAGGGAGCAGCGATGGAGCAGACTGCTGCTCCTCTGCCACTGGGGTTGGCACTTCAATGGTCACTGCAGAAGCCACCAGTTGTGAGGATGGCTCAGTGGGCAGGGCAATCTGGGCATCATTTTCCTGTTGAGCCTCGACCACAGGCTCTGGGTTTGCTGGGGCAGGAGGAGGTGGGGTTTCAGCTATAGCAGGAGGATCTGTGTTTTCATCTGGGAAATGGAAACAAGCTGACAAATCAAACAATGAACAGAAGGAGAAATAAATTCGAATTTATATTAAGCTTGCACTAATGCCTTTATGTAAACCAAATACACCAACCTATACTCATCACTGTGGTGATGGGCTGTGTAACTTCACCATTTGTCTGAGCAGGACCTCCATCTGATACAAGGGCCTACAAAAAGATTTTATATCAATCTATTAAAACACATTCAAGTACACATCACTTTCCACAAAGCATTGTCATTTTTCATCAAAATCAATTTTACACGCCAATTAAATGTTAAAATTGATTTTTAAAAAGTTTCAGTTTTTATTGGCCCAGTAGGGAGTCAACTGTCAGATAAAATGACCCGTATACATGAAAATGAGCAGACTAGTTAAAATGTTTCAATATGCAACTTTTCTCTTTGTAACTCAGAGAAAGGAAGAAAAATCCGTTCTTGCAGACTGAAACCCCTTCTATGTAAATCACCACAGACCTATGTTCCATACATACCTGTTAGCACAGATACGATTTAATCTAAAGTTTGGTAACAATTTTACTGCATACAATATAGGATGAGTCAGTTAAAATTTGATAAACTGATTAAATGTGATAATGTACGAACAGTAATACAAGTACAGACAATTCTGTGAACAGTAATACAAGTACGGACAACTAAGTGAGATGGGTACCTACGTAAATGTAACGGCTTCAGACTCATATTGGAATTAGTGTACAGAGCCCAGTTTTCCTTAATAGACCAATAGCTTACCTGTGGGGGAGTTGGTGTGGAGGTGGACCTTCCACCTGACATTATTTCCTCTGTGATATCCCGGCCACCCTGGTTAGGGTCTCGTATTCTTATCTATCGGGAGAAAGGGAACGTTTTGGTTGAGTTTCCACCTAAAAGCTATCCTATATCCAATACTACACAACTGTCCTCTCACCACTGATCTACAGCTGCAACCCCTCATAATGAGTGCCATTGTTATTTTGAGCCCAAAGAGAAAGTTCTACAGTGAGCAGACAATAAAGGATCCCTCTATTCAATTCTCTTGACCTCAGTAAAGAGGTGACATCCGCTACTTTGTTGTGATGCAATACCGGTTTGCGTTCCCTCTTGGGTGGGCCTTGTGGTTGGGCTGGTGGTTGCTGAGGAGGTGCAGCTTGCTGTTGCTGCTGCGCAGGGTTAATCATAACTGTTGCAGGTTGGACAGATGGTGGGTACTGGGGCTGGGCTGGATAGTATGCTCCGGCTATAAAAAAGCAAGAGAGGAAAAAGGTAATTTCAAGTACTTCTACATTTTTTAAGTGCTGTAAAATGACAGTGGTAAATTTGTAATTGGTTAAACATGTTAGCCCCTTTTCTACTAATTTTTAAAAAATCCCAATGTAATTTTTTTTACATGGCTTCACACAATTTTGTAAAGCTGCAGGACACAAGAACAAACACACTAACCCTAAAGGGCGCACTGTGAGTATGTAATGTCTACAAAATGTGTCAAGGAGAATACATACTCCTACATGTAAAAATCATTAACATAAAAGTGAAAATCTTAAAATTCAACAGGCAAATAAGCAGGACCATCAGGACAGGAGATACTACAGAGATTCTTGCCACTGAAGCGTGCTGGCTAACAACACAAGCGCACACAAACTACTCACCGGGATAGCGCTGGGAGGTGAGAGGAGCGCCGTGGAGAGAGAGACGGCCATTCTCTCGACCACCCCCTCTCCCCCCACCACCCCGCCTCTCCCTCGCAGCAAGAGAGGGCTCTGAACCAATGTCACAAAGGAGAGGAAGGGAGCAAGGGAGAGAAGAGGGAAGAAAGAGAAGGAGAGAGGGCAGGAAGAGACAGAGGCAGAATGAGTTAATGAGAGGAACCAGAGGAAGCAGGGTGTTAAGGCTGTGTCAGGTGAGACTGCAGATAGAAAGAACACAGACTGAGAAGCAGAACCAAGCCAGACCTCTGTACAGCTGACTGCACTCCACAGAGAGTGGTGTCTGACAAAGACATTGCACACGCCAACCTGCCAAGCAAAACCACCATACATTCTACTACTACCAAATGGGAAAAGAGGTATTTATCCAAATGCTGAGGCATTATAAATGTTGGTTCATTCTAAAGTCAAATTTGTTTTGTTACATTTCGAAGTCCTATTTTTGAGGAAATCAACATATATAGCTATGGTTGTGCTTGGCAGGTGTGGGTCTAGAGCAAATATTATAATCCCCCCCCTTTTTTTTTTCTCCCCAATTGTATGTAGCCAATTACCCCACTCTTCCGAGCCTTCCCAGTTACTGCTCCACCCCCTCTGCCGATCCGGGAAGGGGTGCAGACTACCACATGCCTCCTCCGATACATGTGGAGTCGCCAGCCGCTTCTTTTCACCTGACAGTGAGGAGCTTCGCCAGGGGACGTAGCATGTGGGAGGATCATGCTATTCCCCAAGTTCCCCCTCCACCTGAACAGGCGCCCTGACCAGCCAGAGGAGGCACTAGTGCAGTGACCAGGACACATACCCACATCCGGCTTCCCACCCACAGACGCGGCCAATTGTGTCTGTAGGGACACCCGACCAAGCCAGAAGCAACACATAGAGCAAATATTATTACCATAAGCAGGGAATTCAGCAGGGCTAGTTCCAGCGTAGAAGCCTGCTGTGCCACTGGTCACAGGATACTGCTGGGTAGGTGTCATGTACGGTGCCCGATACTGAAAGGGGGGGGGGGACATGGAGTGGAACACAACAGTGTTAGACTGGAAATGGATTATTGAGTTGTGAAAAGACACCATATTCAATATAAATTACTGCCACAGTGTTAAGAATATGAGCAGCAGATACACAATGCTGAGTCAACTAGTCGCAGGCTAAGAGTATGAACCAACCTGTCCAGGAGGAATGAAGTAGCTCTGAGGGGAACCAGGGAAAGAGAGCTGCTGCTGGGGGATCATCATCATCTGGGAGCCAGGCGGGTAGACATGAGTGGGTCCCACAGGACGTGGGCCACTACTGGTCTGGACCCTCGGAGCACTGCTGGGGATTGCCGGTCGGTTTTGATAATAAGGCTGGAGGACAAGGTAGGGTGTACATGTGGGGGGGAAGAATGAAAAATAAATCAACTGACATGTAAGCAATTCCATTGCGCGTGTGCATTTTTCTGCGAGTCTATTTGACATAGGCAAGAATAGTGAGTCCCACTAGGCCATGTGTGGGAATGTGGTCGTTTATGAATGTGTGCCTGAATGTTAGGTCAACCAACAGCTCAAAGCACTGCTCTGACCACAGCTGCCAATGTGTGCGGCAAGTTCAGTTCTTGGGTTACAGAGTCTAAACTGTATTGAATTTCATTTCTCCCAACTCCAGAGGTTGGCCAAAGATAGGAGGAGGGGGGTGGAGGAAGAGTAAAGCCATTACCTGAAGTGCTCTGTATCCACCCTTCAGCCGCACAACATATGAGCAGAGAGCAAGAGAGGGAGTGAGATAAAGGTGAAAATGAGGATAAGATAGAATGTAGAAGGTCGAGATGACAAGATGTAAGAATGGGAGACTAGGAAAAGCAGCAGTCCATCACTCAGCCAATAACAGTAAGCACAAATATCATTCTTAGCACATGAAACTCTCTACCAGACATAAACACATTTACACGCTGATGATTAAAATTCAAAATCACACAGGACTGTCCTACTGGTTTCACTCAGGTTGTTATAGTCATAGCCTTCTAGGTATCACAAGTACCGACGTAATGGAAATTTTTTTGAAAGTTTGCTTATTATATTACTTGCAAAGTTGTGCGAGGTGAGGAGATACAAAAAGCCTCATCGATACACCTGCATTTCTATTATGTGGTGTAGTTCTCATTATAGGGCTTCGTTTAGTCATTGTATAGTCCAGTTCTCCTGAAACACTTGGAATCGAACGCATGCACTACACTACGGAAGAAAAACCAAATGCTAAGGAAAAGTGAGGGGTGTTAGTACCTGTTGGTGTAAAGCACGAGGCCCTGTAGTGAACTGGGAGGACAGCAGAAGAGAAGCAAGAAGTCAAGATTGACAGCCAGGGAGAAAGAGCACAAATAAGCTACTACATATTCTCACATAGGTTTAATCAAAACATTAAAGCAGAGATAGCCTTGTCAGCAGCTTGTGTGAAAAATAGGACTGAGGAAGCAGGATTCTGACCGAACTGAGCATAATAGACCACATACTTGGACACCAACTGCCGAAATGGAAAAGAAATGAAGGAAAATGATTAATAATACCTGTCTTTGTTGTGCAGCAGAATTCATTTGTGGAGGCGGCGGGGTCGCAAAAACTAGAGAAGGAGGCTGTCCAGGAGCATAGGCAGCCTGAGAAGAATGGAAGAAAAACAGATGTCAGTTGGCCAACTTCCTACAAATTCTAAACTGCCAAACCTGGCTTGACCCTAAGATTTCAGTGGCTCTCACCTGTGTGAGTCCAGGGGAAGGGGCAGGATGTGGGACGGAAGTAGGTCCCGTTATAGGCTGCGGTGGTTTGTTCATTTCATGTACTTCTGTTGTTCTGCATTAGGGTGGTGCTGCCTTGCCAGCCTACCTAGAGAAAGAGGAAAGAGAGTTACAAAGAACTATATGAAATTCTCCAGCTGCTACTTAGGTGGCTTGAACCATTTAAGATGGTTTGAATAAAATATGAACCAAGTTTGCAGTTATATCAGTTGTAAAAAAAAAAACTTGATTTCAATATCAATCCTGTGACAAATAGTGTTGAAAATAATCTCCATGAAATAAAACCTTGAAAATGTGACAGGTCATTTACAGTCAACATTGGGTTGAAGTGTAAGACTAGATCAGACCAAGCAGTGCGGGTGTGGTTTAAGGTTCCTCCTATGATAACAAGGATACACCTCCCCACACACACACACAGCCATAACCTTGTTCCCCAGCATATTACATTTACATGCTTTCTCATAAAAACATGCATCACTTCCCCCTCACTTTTCTTAGTTGCACTCAAGTTTTCTTAATCTCTACTCAAAACATTCAGTAGACAAATTACTGCTTAGGGTGTCAATGTATTAGAGTATCTTGGCTAAATTGTTTCATGACAAAGACCTTCTCTTAGCTCTGCTATCTAGTGATCAGAATGGATGGTGCCTAAACAATATGTCCCTCTATGAATATCAACCTGCAACACAGAAGAATGCATCGTTTGTTTTAGGGACTAATGAGGTGAAACGATTACCTGTGTTAAACTGGGCATTTTACATGGTTTAGAATATCGTTAAACTTCTACCTTGGTAAGACTGCCGATATCCAATTCATGACTGGCCACTAATTCACGCACAAGCCAGGACTGTGTGCGTGAATTTCGGAAAATGGATACCCTGGGTCAAAGTTCATTCACTGTTAACATTTGTTTCAATACGAATGCTAACGCTAGCTAGAACTGAAAGGCATCTATTCAAGTAGTGTAAGGTCAACAATTATACAGAATGTAGGTGCGATTTTCTTATCAATCAAATTTATCTGAGTCCACGGGAATACCAACTACAGGTACTAGACTTGTGACCACTATCCACAGCAGACGTGTCACACACCATCCACCTGCTGAAAATGTAGCTAACGTTAGCTGCTAACTTGCTAATGGTTATTTAGTGCCATGCTGTCTCCACACCGGGCATCACTGTAAAACTATCGCCGCCACATGGCCGTTACAGGGGCGGTGGCTAGCTGTCGGCATTCGGGATGAAATAAAGTTGAAACATGTCAAGAGCCATTTGTCCCCAGTTATGTGGTGGGGATGGTAGGATAATTTATTGGCCCGTTAGCTAGATTCCCGGCGGCTTAAGTTAACGTCGCTAGCTAATGCTAGCAGACAGTCGGCTAACTTTACGTGTCCCAGTTTAACTGACTATGTGCTTAGTTTAAGCTACGTGGCTGAAACTGTTAGGATCGCGTTTAGCATTAATTCACGCAATCATGACCGTTACCTTAAGCTGACTGTGTCTATAAGAACTAAGCACAGCAAAGAGGTCGGGCCTAGTCACATCGCTGCCACGACTGACATTGATGTGCAACAATGTTAGTTAATAGTTAGCTGGTTAGCCCGACTTGGTTCGAGGAGCGCTTAATCACAGGCCGAGCGAGTTCCCAACACATATGTAACTTGACATTTAAATTAGCTGTCGAGACAAGCGACGACTACTTTTTAAAAGTTCACAGATCAAATTTAACCTGTGCGAAAGTTCACACTCGATGTGTAATAGCTAGGATTTTGGTGACAATAGAGCTAATTAACATCATGAGGTTGCTTCATGGAAAACATGCCTAGCCAAATGACCATTAGCTGTGACAAGGACTGACGATAGCTGTCATTCCAACCCACCTTTGCTAGTTGAGTTGAGCCATTTTTTTTACCATGACAGATTTTTTTTTAAAAATGTCCGAGGATCCAGTTAAGTGTCTCAAATTATTCAGATCTCTTAGTCTTAACTTTTTAATCAGATAGCTTCTCTTACTCTGACAAAATTGGCTATCTGAAATTTGCTAATCTGGTGGATTGACAGCCGGCAGGGCCTCCTCTACAAACTACCGAGTGGGTGCCTTTGACCAAAAAAAAAAAAAAAATGAAGACACTGTACTTGCAAACTGGCGTTAGTTGTTATCCTTACCAGGAATTAACAATGCCTGTGTGGATTGATTGGAAGACGGGGAATCAGCCACTGAAGCCCTATCTTCTGTTAATTTAAGCAGGGGTGTAGTTTTCTTGTCCTTTACTCCAAAAGGAAAGTGATGCCCTTCTTTGCTATAGAGCTAGCGAGCTAGCTGGCAGATGGGGTTTGTGCTACGTGCTGTCACTTGCTATTTAAATCCCCGTAGCGTGCAAAAGTGACGGAACACAAAATCAAATAATATAGCACTTCAGGAGAACTACTGACAACTCCGATGCCCCCGAAAGAAGCCTCTGGACCGGGGGTCCATGTTCAAGGCGTCGATGGTGACGGATTGCCGGCAAGGTATGTACACAGCGGGCGTTTCGGAAAGCTCACAGCGCGGCCATAGTGCGATGTTTCTTGACTAGGAAGCCGGTGCACGTAGTAAATCGCATGGGCACTTCCGGGAAAGTTGAAATTTTGATGCCATGTCCCAAGTCACGTGACATGTTAACAAATTATTCGATTATACAATGACGTTCAATGTGCTCAGACCAATAAAAGTGTGACACTCAGGTTGACAAGAATTGTACTTGGTGCTCTGATTAACTTTGAACCCCTACGTCACGTTTAAAGACTAATGTTTATCTCTGCATACACTCATCACAGGATAACCTTAGAATTCAAAGACATTCTGCTTTGAAAATAAGGATGAAGCCTTATGAATAAATTTCTTTATACTGTTACGCAAATGTCATACATTTCATCCAAGTTTATTTTGGGCAACTCTAAGATTTTCTTCTTTTGCAGCCGGATAAGCGGTTCAGATAATGGATGGATGGATATTAAAATTTCACAGCTATAAGAATAGCCTAAATACTAGAAGATACTTTGTAAATATATTTGGTGTCATGTGATTTTCTTTATTTCTAACATTTTTCTCTATTCTCAATCTATTTTTTTCATCTTGCTTTTTTTTTTTATTAAACTCTTCTTTATTTCTCTAGTTTTAGTGTTTAAGATATCCGAACACTAATTATGCAGTTACAATTTCCAAAATATTAAGCCCTCCTAAAATATGCATCAATACTTATGGTGAGGCTACATTATGTGTGCGCAGGCTCCTTTTGACCCGAGGGCATGTAATGTGGTTGAAGTTTTACCTTTCAGGTTTCTCCAAAAGATTTCAATAGGATGCTAATCATTTGCTGTGTAATATAATTGTGCAGTGAAGCGGTCCCCTGCCTCAATGTCTATTGCAACATTCTAAGTTAGTATTACACCAGCAACCTGCACTGAAATCAAACCCAGAGGGGGGAAAAATTACATCTCTAAATCCCAGGTTTTTCCCAAAGGCTTTTCAGAGAGTATCCTAGGCATAAAATCTTTGAGTCAGGACACATTTGTTGCTTAATTTCTAAAAAGTCTATTTAAGTGTATCTATTCTATTATAAAGTTCAAGTTTCAAGTTTATTTATCAAATGCACAACAACACAGTGGCGGCAGACATTGTTGTCAATGAAATGCTTAGGCATTGGACTAGCCTCAAAAAAGCTAAAAACAACATCCATCCATTATTTGAACCACTTATCCTGCTCTCAGGGTCGCGGGGATGCTGGAGCCTATTCCAGCAGTCATTGGGCGGCAGGCGGGGAGACACCCTGGACAGGCCACTAACATTTAAATTTAAAGTGAAACTCAAATCTGAAATCTAAAATTTAACAGTATTTACAGACCAGGATTTTTTTTACTTAAAGTTAACTTAAGTCTAAATACAACATTCAAAGGTCTAAAATGAACAGTATTTACAGGGGTTAGCAACAAAAATAACGAGAGCATTTCTTGTAAGAGGGATCTGTCCTTTGTTGCTCTCCCTGAGGTTTCCCAACTTTTCTTTCCTAATAAGGTTTTTTACCCAACTTCCCCTCGGGGATGAATAAAGTATTTCTGATTCTGATTTTCTTGTGGAGTTTTTTTCCTGTCGGGTCTAGGCTCCAAGGATAAGAGGGTGTTGTATACTGTCGTATCTCCTCCTGAATCACCACCTTATAGTGGAGAAGCTTGCGTGTACCAATGATCCAAAGAGCTATGCCGTCCAGAGATTGGCTCCTGGTAGGGTCACCCAAGGCGGATTGGTCAGGGGGAGGTTCCAGACGAAGCGAGATCCAACAAAGACCTTAACGGTGAAGCTGGTGGAAGATGTCTCCAGGTCACAACGGCTGTGGGAGGCGGATGAAGGCTGCAACAGAGGGTCGTCTTGGTTCTCCATGCCATTGGACTCCGGCCACCCCCTGCCAAGGACCGTGTGGTGGCGGCAGCCACTCCACATAAAAAGCTGTCACGCGCAGGTGTACCCCCATTATGCGGCTACAGGGTGGGCCTCTACACTGAGGACCCAGAGGAAGGACGGTCCTACTCGAATTGAGTGACCGCCGATGTTGTATATTGTACTGATTGTGAAGTCCTTCGGGACAACCTTGTACATTTGGGCTATACAAATAAAATCAACAAACAAAAATATCCATCTATCCACACTGACAAAAAGTGTTGGATTTACATAAGAAAAATTATGTGTTATGTCTGCACACATCGACAGTGCTGCATTTGATTTGGTGCTGTTCTATTGTGCTGGGATCGATTGGTGATGCCTGCGGGCTCTGGGTTGTTTGATCGGGTCTGCCTTTGATGCTGTGTCAGTCTAAATAAAGAATGCCACGGAGAGGTTGTGTCGAGCGACAGCGCTGTGTCCTGACGTGATTTCTGAATACAATATTGGCGACGAGGATGGCTGATATCTCTCTCCCACCACCTGCCCCCTTCCTGGCATTACCTGGCGAGCCTCCGGTACCATGGACTCGCTGGCTACATAGTTTTGAAAATTACATCATCGCCTCAGGGCTCGACGACGTGAGCCAGGCTAGGAAGACGGCTCTGTTGCTACACTGCTTGGGAGCAGAGGGTCATCGTGTGCTCGGGTCTCTGGGGAACGTCACAAGCTTTGCCGAAGCTGTGGGACTTATGAGCACCCATTTCGCTGCTCCACAGAGTGCCCTCCTTCGGCGATTTATATTCCGTCAGCGACACCAACTGCCTGGTGAGTCTGTGCGGCAGTACGTAGCTAATTTGCGAGGGCTAGCTAGCTCATGCAAGTTTGGCGCGCTTCAGGACGAGATGGTTCGCGACCAGCTAATCGAACACACCAACAACGCAAAGGTGCGTGAGACTCTCCTGCTGGAAAAAGACGATCTGCTGCTGCCCAGAGCAATTACCATCGCACTACAGGTTGAGGGAGCAGCTGAGTGTGCTGCTATGCTAAATACACAGCAAGTGGCCACCTCCAGTCAAGCTGCCAACGACTCCTCCCTCTACTCACGGCTGCCCCTCGGGACGCAACCCAGCCAGAGCGAGGCGGGCGCCGACTCCACTGGGGACGTCTTGCAACTGCAACGACGGCGTTCTCGGCCCCGCCCTCAACAGTCCTGTGGTAACTGTGGGTCTCGGTCTCATGTTTCAAGGGCTCAGAACTGCCCTGCCCGTGGCCAGACATGCCGTAGCTGCGGTAAGCACAATCAATTTGCCAACGTCTGTCGATCTTCCCCGGCTGGGTCAGAGGGCCACACCCCCCAGTCTTCAACCGCCGTCATTCACAAGGTGAGCTCTGGGCCAGTGTCATTCAAATCATGCACAGTCAACATTAATGATGCGTGCATCCCCCTGCTGTTGGACACCGGTGCAGGTGTGTCTCTCCTGAATGTTGATACCTACAGTCAATTTTTCGGTTCACTGCCACTGTCCGCACCCTCAGCTGTCCTCTGTGGGTATGGTGACTCCAAAATCGATCTGGTTGGCTCTCTCCAAGTGACTGTCCGCTATGGAACCAAGCTGGTGTCCAATGCAGTTTTTCATGTGGCACGCCGTGGGGCCAACCTGATGGGCCTGGACCTGTTCTCCGCTCTGGGGTTCTCCCTCTTAGACACAAGGGGGGCCGCAATCCTGACTGTTGCCACACCTTGGCAGCAGAAGTGGCCATCGCTGTTTATGGGGCTGGGCTGCCTCTCCGCCTTCGCCCATCAACCTCTCTTCAACCCTGCTGTGAAATCTGTCATTCAACCACTGCGCCGCATCCCGTTGGCTCTCCGTGATGGGGTCTCCGCCGAGCTGCAACAACTGCTGGAAGCTGGCATCATTGAACCGGTGGACGCGTCATCTTGGGTCTCAAACCTCGTGGTGGCTAAAAAGAAGTCGGGGGGCCTGCGTGTCTGCGTCGATCTACGTGCAGTAAATAAGGCAGTGGTCCCTGATAAGTATCCACTGCCCACCTCAGAAGAACTCACTGCTCAGTTCTATGGCTCTGAGGTGTTCTCCAAGCTCGACCTCAGACAGGGGTACTTACAGGTGCCCCTCCACCCCAGCAGCCGAAACCTCACAGCCTTTGTGACACATGCAGGAGTGTTTCGCTACACCAGGATGCCTTTCGGTCTCAGCTCCGCCCCTAGCTGCTTCCAGAAAATCATGGTCTCCGTGCTGGCTGGCATACTGGGCGTGGCCATTTATCTGGACGATATAGTGGTACACGGGCCCACCAGTGAAATCCTCGACAAGCGCCTCAACATGGTCTTCGCAGCCCTGTCCAAGCACAAGCTAACTCTCAATGCTGAGAAATGTGTCCTCTCTGTGCCAGCCATCGACTTCGTGGGGTTCCGGCTGTCAGCGAGCGGTGTAACTCCACTACAATCCAACGTGGACGCCATTCAGGCCATCCCTGAGCCCAGCTCGGCCGCCCAGGTCGCCTCCTTCCTGGGTATGACAAGTTACTACCTGAGGTTTCTTCCCCAGTACTCTGCGACCACAGCCCCCCTGCGCCAGCTGCTGCGTAAGGACGAGCCATGGGTGTGGTCAAAGGCATGCAGTGACGCTGTGCGTGATCTCAAGACTCAACTGACTTCACCACCAGTGTTGGCTCACTTCGACATCTCCAGCTCCACCTTTGTGACCTGTGACGCATCAGCCACAGCGATAGGGGCTGTGCTGTCTCAAACCCAGAACGGTGTGGAGAAGCCCATTGCCTTCGCCTCCCGTGCCCTCAACCTGACCGAGCGGCGGTACTCCGTGGATGAGCGTGAGGCGTTAGCCTGTATCTGGGCTTGTGAAAGGTGGCACCTCTACCTCTATGGCCGCTCCTTCACCCTCAGGACAGATCACCAGGCCCTGACAGCGCTGCTGTCCACATCTGGGACAGGCCACAAACCCCTGAGGTTGCACCGCTGGTCTGACCGCCTCCGCCAGTACAACTTCAGCCTGCAGTTCACCCCAGGCAGAGACAATGTTGTCGCCGACCTGCTCTCTCGCTCTGTCTCCACCCCAGCTCCACAGACGGACACTGACTGTGTGGAAACGGACATTGTCCAAATGCTACACACACCCCTCCAGGCCACTGTCTCTCTGCAGGAGCTGAGGGCAGCCTCCGAACAGGACCCTGTCCTCTCCCAGCTCCGCACCTACATCCAGAACGGCTGGCCTCACAAGGTCCCAGAGGAGCTGGCTGCGTTCGCCCGAGTCAGACAGGAGCTCTCCTGCTGGAACGACACCTGCGTGGCACGTGGGTTTTGCACAGTGGTCCCAGCTGCTCTCCGTGCACGTGTTTTGAATACGGTGCATGAAGGCCACCTGGGCATTGTGAAACTGAAACAGTGCTGCCGAGACCTGGTGTGGTGGCCGGGGATAGACAGAGATATTGAGGCTCTGGTGAAGGACTGTTCTGCCTGCCTTGTGAGTGGCAAGACTGGCCACCAGGCTCCCCCACCCCTGCAACCTCTCGCCTGGCCCTCTCAGCCCTGGGAACACCTGCAGTTGGACATTTGTGGTGAGATCCATGGAGTTCCCCACCACCAACGCTTCATGGTGGTCGCCTACGATCTACACTCAAAATGGCCTGAACTCACCACTTCCGGCACTGTGACCTCACAGATCATCATCGACTTCCTGGGCTCTCTTTACTCTCGCTGGGGCTTCCCAAAGACCATCACCACTGACAACGGCCCTCAGCTGGTCTCTGCTGAGTTCACTGCTTATCTCGAAAGCAAGGGCATCCGTCATATACGCACTGCGTACTACCACCCCCAGGCCAATGGCGGCGTTGAACGTTTTCACCAGTCACTGAAGAACGGCCTCGGAGCACACATGGCCCAAGGGTGCTCTTTCACGCAGGCCATCCGTCACACTCTGCTGCACTATCGGGCCACACAGCACTCGACCACAGGCGTCTCCCCAGCCTCTCTCATGCTAGGCCGGGAACTGTGCATGCCCCTTGACAGTCTCCGCCCCTCCACACCTCAGGCACCTCCCTCTGGGGTCAGAGCCTCAGTCACTCGTCAGCAGACGCGGATGAAGCAACGGTTTGACCAGTCAAAACGAACCAGGGTGCCAGACATCAATGTGTCAGACTGGGTCAGGGTCCGCAGGCCCCACAGGGACAATAAAATGGCTTCATACTGGTCCTCTCCTCTCCAAGTCACCCGTCAGCTGGGCCCAGCCACTTACCTCCTCAGCGATGGCACTCGGTGGCACTCCAGTCGTCTACGGAAGGTGTCAGCTCCGCCACACACAGCTAGTGACACAACCATAGCCATTCCCTCAGCATGGCGAGACGCCCCGGGGCTTCATGCAGCTCCTACACGGGCCCCAGACATTTCTGGGCCTCAGCTTCCCCTGCCATCTCCCTCCCCACCTCGGCCTGCCCAGCCTCAGGCCGCCCCGCGACCTGTTCGCACACGTTTACGCCCTGGCCACCTAGAGGACTTTGTGTCAACCTTTCATGTTTGAAATCCTGCCGGGGGGGGGGGAATGTTATGTCTGCACACATCGACAGTGCTGCATTTGATTTGGTGCTGTTCTATTGTGCTGGGATCGATTGGTGATGCCTGCTGGCTCTGGGTTGTTTGATCGGGTCTGCCTTTGATGCTGTGTCAGTCTAAATAAAGAATGCCACGGAGAGGTTGTGTCGAGCGACAGCGCTGTGTCCTGACGTGATTTCTGAATACAATATTATGTACATCAGTTGCACATATTAAAGTTATGTTTTCTAAAAATAATTTATGTTCAATATACTAAATTCTTATTTGTTTAACAAACATGACTATGTTAATTGAAAGCATTTCTTTCATGTTCAAGTTTTGTTTAAAAACATTGTTTTGTTTGTTGTTTGTTTTCTCGGTCGAGACCATGTAAATAAACTTAGCACAAAAAGTAAGGACATTTGTGTTTGGTAGATTATTTCTTTGTTGTAACAATGCTTCTTGGCAATCAATCTTATATCAGGCACCTGATTGTCAGCACCTGGAGTACCAGAAGCTCAAAACAAGAGTCAACAGCAACAGCAAAATAATCTGTCTAGCATTGGCAGAGAAGATTTGGCAAATTTTTCATGGGCGCAACCCACATACTCAGCTCTGCTGCTCATCCCACAAATGCATGTTCCTTACAAATGTGGCGCCATTTAAAAGGGGAATAAACAGGCTTTCCAACGGTATAAGATTGATTGCCAAGAAGCATTGTTACAACAAAGAAATCTACCAAACACAAATTTCCTTACTTTTTGTGCTAAGTATAATTGCAATGGAGGCTTTATTTGGCTTTCGCCGGTTTTAATGAATCACCGTTCTCCACTGCTTCTCGCATGACCAGCGACAAGCTTTTATCATATCATATATTTATCAGCCTCGGCATTTCTCTCCTCGTCTTCTGCCGGGTCCGCTTCCTCATCGTCGGTTGGCTCAATTAAAATGGTGTCCTTTAGCCCTTGCAGCCGAAGGTGGTCCAAAATATTCGTCTCTCACAGTTCATAATTCTTTCGACCTCCGTCAAAAACTAGCAGAGACCAGCGGCTACTCGACCCGGCGGCTCGCCTGCTCATGGTGCTAGCATAGCATGCTAACTCTGATTAGACACGCTGTACGACGCGACTTTTCTCTCGGTGGTAAATCGCTGGGTAACTCTGGGCCCATAAGCTGTTAGCAGAGTTGGGTTACACAGCGATTCTGGCAATACTGGCCCAGTGCTAGACCGAAAAACAACCTCGGAGGAATAAGACACAGTTGAGCATCAATCTTGTCTCGACCGGAACACGAGTGAAAAGATGGGGGACTGTTCGAAGGGGGCGGAGTCTCCAAACAAAACATTGCTTCTTCATTCGTCCTTAACATGACTGAAACTTTTAGAGTTTACATCCATCAAAATTAAAAGAATTCTACATGAGTGAAATATGATCAGAGAAGTAACATAAACGAATCATATCATACATACGAGACGCATTTTTGTAAATTGTACGACCCCACCTCTCCCCTTTTTTTCAGTGCATTATCCAATCCGGGCTCGATTCCCGGCTACCCCCTGAATTCGCTACAGCAGAGGTCTTCAGCGTTTTTCAGGCCAATGACCCCTTGGTTGATAGAGACATGTCGGAGAAACTCCCTATTACATCCATCCATCCATTATCTGAACCGCTTATCCTGCTCTCAGGGTCGCGGGAGCCTATTCCAGCAGTCATTGGGCGGCAGGCGAGGAGACAACCTGGACAGGCCGCCAGGCCATCACAGGGCCCGCCCACACACACACACACCTAGGGACAATTTAGTGCCGCCAATTCACCTGACTTACATGTCTTTGGACTGTGGGAGGAAACCGGAGCCCCCGGAGGAAACCTACGCAAACTCCACACAGAGGTCGACCGGAATGACCCACTTAGGTTGGACTACCCTGGGGCTCGAACCCAGGACCTTCTTGCTGTGAGGCGACCGCGCTAACCACCGTGCCACCGTGCCACCCTATTGCTATTAAATCTTAAACCTAAATGATAAAATAAATATCTAGTTCAAAAACAAATATTTAAATTAAAGCTTAAATCTGGGACTTCAGATTAAATGTTTAAGTTAAATCTAAATATTCATTTTACAGTTTGCCACATTTAGCAATTTGCTATGGGAATCTACATCCAAATTAAATAAATCTGAAAAAGTACATACCCAAGATTTAGATTTAAGTTAAATATTTATTTCTGAACCAAAGATGTATTATATAAATTAAATATTTAACAGCAAGCTAAATATTTGTTTCATATAACATTTAACTGAAATGTATAAATTGTCAGCAAAAAAATATTTAACAGAACAGATTTACAATATGAGCCAAATATATATTTTCTGTTCAAATATTTAATTATGTATCTTATGTTTAGATATGTTATAGTATATTTAGTTAATTATTATATATTTATTTATGATCACCGATTTATTTTTAAACCAAATATTTAAAATTAGTGTTTTTTCCCTTTGATTTCTAAATTAAATCTAGTAAATTAGCTTTTTATTTAAGATATATTTATCGCTTGTATAAATAAATGAATAACTGTTTTCATTACATTTAATTTAATAAATTTGATGGAATAAATTATTTTATTAAATAATTAGCATAAATGTTAAATCTAAATAAATATATAACAACCTGCTAAACATATAACATATCTAAATCAGGGATAATATTTAAATATTTTGTTAAGTTAATAAATATTTTGTAAACCATTATATATTTAAATTAAATGCTATTTCGTTATTTAAGACAAAAATATTTCACACTATTAAATATTTATATCATGTTTTAAATCGGAGGTTGAGAAATAAATACATAACTTAAGTGCTAAATGTTGGACTTTACACTTGGCGGGATTTTATTAAATCTGAGAGTTATATGCTAATTAACCTCGCTCATCTCTGACTCACTGGGTCAATTAGTGCCTTCAGATGTGCCTGAGAGAAATGCTGGTTTCGCAATGTTGACAGTGTTCGTTCTGTTCAGTTAGAGACAGCGTCTAGCAATTTGTGTGCTTTCTGTAGTAGAATAACAAACAACTACAGCAAAATAATGACAGCCGTCATAATTAGATGTATTCCAAACGGAGCTATTTTGTTCTAGTAAATCTTGGTCAACAGGTTGATTCACGGTGGGCTGCTTCTAGCTAAAGCAAAGCTACACTAAACGATGCTGTTTGGCCTGCTGTGAGTAGTAGCCTAACTTTTGTGTAAAATCGCCTTGGACCAACAACTTATTTTGTGTCATATTATAAACGTTTAAACTTTATTCTTTTTTATTTTTTTGAAAATTGCGTATTTAGGCTACCGCCTCCTCAGAGGCCGATACGGCGGCGGTTAACTATAACTAGCTACAGCTAGATGGAAGTAAATCTACTGACAGACGCCTTCAGGGAGGTGTTGTTATGAATCCCACGGCACTTCTAGACAAGACACGCCCCGCGTAGCATTCAAGCGCTAGCATTGGCCAGATTGGCCAGTACTCGTTGCCTCCGTTGGTTGGGTTGGTTAGGGTTAGGTCGGGGTTGAGGTTAAGGTTAGCTAATCAGAGGAAGCGTAGGGGCGGGTCTTCCTAGAATCCTAGCACCTGGATGCTACGCGGGGCGTGTCTTGCCTAGAAGTGCCGTGGGATTCATAATAACGTGTCTGTGAATGTTCTCATTCATCCAGGTCATGGTTATTCAAAGGAATTGAATCGAGTGCAACTGGACTTGGTATATATCCGTGAAGACGTTTCGCCTCTCATCCAAGAGGCTTCATCAGTTCGTGCCTTTCTGACTAGACCAAGCTAGTCTGACTGGCTGGTGATGAAACTCAGATATTTATCCTCACAAAGTGAAACTCGACATGTCCCTCACAGAATCCCGAGACCCGGTAGTGAGAGGAGTTACTCCAACCCTAGCAACAGGGAAGAAATGGACCCCGGCTGCAGCTGTACTGGAGGCGAAATCTGACCTCCGCCACCTAGACGTAGTAGGCCATGTTCAACAAGGCAGAGGCAGCCTCTGCCTGGGAATAAAAACACCTATCTGGCAAAAGGCGACTACTACCGAACGGCGAACTATGGTGGTTGAGGAGGTTCGCCGACAGGAAGAAGCAGCCAGATGTGCTAAAGCCGTAGCACAAGCCAAACAGGGTCGCTGGATGAGGTGGGAGGGTGTTGAAAAGAGGAAACTCACATGGAGTGAGCTCTGGAGCATGGAATCAAACAGGCTGAGTTTCATCATCAAGGCCACATATGATGTCCTGCCCTCTCCCATAAATCAAAATCTCTGGTTTGGAGAAAATCCATCTTGCTCCCTGTGTACAGCCCCAGCAACCCTCAAGCACATCTTGGTTGGCTCCAAGACCAGCCTTACCCAAGGCAGATACATCTGGCGACACAATCAGGTGCTCAGGTGCTTGGCAGCTGAACTCGATTGCAAGAGGGTTTCCATCAATGCCCAACCCTTCAACAACCAGGAAGGGCCCCAGCAGTTTCCAGCTTTCGTTCGGGAGGGGGATAAACTGAAGGCCAACCCTTCACTTCCCAACTTAGGCTCACTAAACTCAGCCAGGGATTGGGAAATGCGAGTGGACTTAGGCCAGAAGCTCATCTTCCCGACAGAGATCGCAACAACCACCTTGCAACCAGACCTCGTCCTCTGGTCCAATTCTAACCAGCTCGCTTACATCATTGAGCTGACAGTCCCCTGGGAGGATGCAGTCGATGAAGCATACGAGCGTAAGAAGCTGCGGTACGCCAACCAAGCAGCCGAAGCAGAGGACAGAGGCTGGAAGGTGAAGGTGCGCCCTGTGGAGGTGGGCTGTAGGGGCTTTGTTGCCAGCTCCACAGCAAAACTCCTGAGGGAACTAGGAGTCAGGGGGCAGGCCCACAGGAGAGTGATCAAAGAGCTAGCCAACACTGCTGAGAGGACTAGCCACTGGATCTGGATCAAAAAGAGAGACGCCGTCTAGGCTGCCAGGGTGAACAGCTAACCACAGGACACACACCCAGGATCGATCAACCTGTGGTGGGTCTGCCTCAGTGGAGGGTGTCTTGGGATAAAAGGCCGAAACACCCTGTGATGCTGAGGTACACAACTGATGATGTGTGCTGGTGGTGGCAATATCACCTTGGCAGACATCTCCAGTTTAATCTCCACTGAATCTGTTGCAGTGCAAACACTAGGGATTTTAACAACCAGTCCTTTTTTGAATCTCTTTGGAGTCGTTATCAGAGCTAACGATGTCCATGGCTCTTTGTTTTCCGATGTGTAGCAACGCCCGTCGTTATCAGAGGTATTGATATACGTGGATCTTTGTGGTCCGATGTTAAGCAGCGACGGTCGTTGGGGGTGTTAGTTTCGACTTCGTTAGTGCTCCATTCAGTGGTCATGAGTCATTGGAGCCGTTAGTGACCGACTGTTGTTCTTGGAGGCTAAGCTTCTTCAGTCTCCTGGGTAGAGATGAAAGGACGATATTGTAAGTGAGAGATAGGTGGTGTCGCAGACCTCCTCTGTTGAGGGATGGTTTTTCCAGTTTCGCATAGATGGCTTCCTTCACCCCTCTTTCAAACCATCTATCTTCCCTGTCCAAAGTGTGTACGTTGCTGTCCTCGAAGGAGTGTGTCCTCTCCTTTAGGTGTAGATAAACTGCTGAGTCTTGTCCTGAGGAGTTTGGCCTTCTGTGTTGGGCCATCCGTTTGTGTAGTGGTTGTTTGGTTTCTCCTATGTAGGTCAGTGCAATCCTCATTGCATTGTACAGCATACACCAGATTGCTTTTTTGGGTGTGTGATACACGGTCTTGGGGATGAACCAGTCTTTGTCGGAGTGTGTTGCTGGGTTTGAAGTATACTGGGATGCGATGTTTGTTAAAAATTCTCCTGATTTTCTCGGAGACCCCCAGAAATATACGGGATGACTGTGCTATTCCTTCTGTTCCTTTTCTCCTCATCACTCACCCGGTTGGTCTTTTTGGAACATGTTGCAGTTTTCACAAAGGTCCAACTGGGGTAGCTGCAGGTTTTTAAAGCTCCCTTCAGGTGTTTGTGTTCGTCCTGTTGGGCCTGAGTGCTGCTGGGCACATTGTCAGCTCTGTGTTGCAGAGTTCTGACGATGCTAAGTTTGTGTTCCAGAGGGTGGTGTGAGTCGAAAAGTAGATATTGGTCTGTGTGTGTAGGTTTCCTGTAAACCCCAATGTGGAGGGTCCTGTCTTCCCCAATGTGGACGTCACAGTCCAAGAAGGGCAAACTGTTGTTCTTTATGTCTTCCCTTGTGAACTTAATGTTCGTGTCCACTGAGTTGATGTGTTTTGTAAACGCTTGCACCTCTTGTGTTTGGATTTTGACCCATGTGTCGTCCACATATCTGAACCAGTGGCTCGGAGGTGTTCCTCTGAAGGAGTTCAGGGCCCTGTGTTCTACCTCTTCCATATATAAGTTGGCCACAATGGGAGATACTGATGAGCCCATTGCACAGCTGTGTTTCTGTCTGTAAAACTGGCCCCTGAATTGGAAATATGTAGTGTTCAGGCAAAGGTCCAGTAGTTGGCAAATCTGGTCTGGGGAAGTTTATACCAAATATGTCTGCTAACACAAAGGCCCTCTGTAGTCTACTGGAAAAGCAAAATGAATGGCAGTGGGAGCACGAACATGCAAACGAGTGGGAGGTGTTAAAGGCCAACCTGATCAAAGAGCCGGTGTTAAAATACTATGATGTTGACAAACCGGTCAAAGTCTCAACTGATGCATCCAAAGAGGGTCTTGGAGCGGTGCTGCTCCAACTACACGGCACACAATGGTCTCCTGTTGCTTACGCATCCTGAACAATGTCACCTGCAGAGTGCAACTATGCGCAAATCGAGAAAGAGACATTGGGCGCAGTTTTCGGATGTGAAAAGTTCCACGAATATATCTATGGCAGGGAAATAACACTAGAGACTGATCACAAGCCGCTTATTGCCATTTCCAGAAAGCCACTTTGGGATGCACCGCCACGCATCCAGCGTCTTATGTTACGTCTACAGAAGTACCACATGACATTCGAGTTTACTCCGGGAAAGTACTTAGTAGTGGCAGACGCTCTCAGCAGAGCGAGTTTGAGGGACACGGCCCCGAGCAGCACCGAGCAGGAGGTGCAAATCCACGTGGACTGCGTGAAAGGCCAGCTGCCTGCATCAAACAAGAAATGGGCCCGGCTCGCGCAGGAAACGGCAAGCGACAGAGTTGCAGGATGTCATAGCAGCCATCCTCTCACCAGGAGATGAGGCCAGGATACTGCCAAGTCCGTATCGCCACACCAGAGATGAACTGTCAGTGATCGACGGGGTACTCCTAAAAGTTAGCACATGAGGGCCATTTGGGAATCGAGAAAAGAAAGAGGCGGGCTCGTGATGTACTGTTTTGGCCATACATGAACAGAGATATTGAGACTCTAGTACAGCGATGTGAGATATGCCAACAGCATAGGTATATGCAGCCTAGAGAGCCGCTTCTGCCTCATAGCAAACCGATTGAGCCATGGAGAAAAGTAGGTGCAGACTATCTGACTTTCTGTCAGTTTGGAGGAATCCGACGACGACTTTATAATTCAGTGTCTTTATTTCAACGGTGACGGTTACAATCATACAACAGCTAGCTCCGCAGTAGTGACTCGTCTGAGTGCTAAACATAGACTGACGATTATGTGGCTCCCCTGCGTCCTCATGCGTCAGATGGACCAATGAGCTTGCAGCTAACTTAACAGCCAATAGGAGTGCTTGTATCACATCCTTATAGCCAAACGGGCTATTATATTCTAGAGAATATTACATCCCCCTTCTTAAGAAATTGAAATCAAACATTAGACTCCCAACATTAGTAGCACATGTCCTATATAAAACATATGAACAATCCAGACGAAAGAAAACACATTTTATAGTAATCACTGATAGAGTCAATACTCTTAATAAAACAGGTAATATCATTCATTCAATATTACTGTATGCATATCAAACTACGGTAAGTAATCAAACACTTCACAAGAACATTTTACAATATTTTTTTTTTTAGATAAGGGCAGCGATCCGCCTACACCCTTGTACATTACAGGTCCAGAACCTCTCTGGGCTTCACTTCTCGTCCATACCTTGTCTGGTAGGGGACAGTCTCTGAGGCTGTCTCAGCCGCTGCATGTGAGACGTGTGGGGTGTTGTGAATTGTGAGTTGACCATAATTCTCGTCAGTGCCTGTGTTGGTGTGAGTGTCAGTGTGTGTTTCTTTTGTGTCCAGGAGGTGACGTCTGTTTCGTCTGTACTCCTGTCCTTCAGCTGTGCGGACGAGGTAGGATCTGTTGGTAACCGCTGGTTTCCAACAGCCGTGCTCCTGGAGTCTGATGTGTTGTCCTTCGTGCAGCTGTGACATCGGCTTCGCTGACCTGTCGTAGTACCTATCCTGCTGCAGCTGACGTTGGACTCTCCTGGCGTGCGTGTCTCTGTGACTGACAACCTTGGGCTGAAGCTTCTGGTGTGTGTTGGGTAGAATTGAGCGTAGACGACGACTCATGAGCAGCTGGGCTGGTGATCTGAAGCTGTCGACAGGTGTGTTCCGATACTCAAGCCGACTCAGGTAGGGGTCTCTCTGGTCAGCCTTGGCCTTTTCCATCAGCAACTTGGCGATCTGTACTGTTTTTTCGGCGAGGCCGTTGCTTTGGGGATAATGTGGACTGGTAGTCTTGTGGGTGAACTCCCAAGTCTTCGCGAAGGTCTCAAACTCCATACTTGAGTACTGAGGTCCATTATCCAAAATAACAGTCTCAGGTACGCCGTGTCTGGCGAAGGTAGCCTTCAGCTTGCGTATCACAGCTGAGGATGTTGTGCTGTGTAGCTTGTCGAGTTCGAAGTATCTGCTGTAATAGTCCACTGTGACGATGTAACTGTCATGATTCCAGGTGAACAAGTCAGTAGCGACTACTTGCCATGGCCTGTCCGGGATCTTGTGGCTGATCATGGGCTCTTTAGTGTTTGACGGTCTGTAGGTGAGACAGGTGGGGCATTGTCCAACCATCTCCTCGATCTGCTTGTTCATACCAGGCCAGAACACTATGTCACGGGCTCTCTGCTTGCATTTCTCCATGCCTCTGTATCCTGTGTGTATCCGGGATAACATCTCTGCGCGGAGCGAGGTAGGTATGATGATTTTCTCGCCTTTAAACAAAATGTTATTCATCTCGGACAGTTCATCTCGGTGGTTCCAGTATTCTGCAACTCTCTGAGGGCATCTTCTCCTCTCCTCAGGCCATCCTTCTCTGATTGTCTCTCTCAGCATTGTGAGCTGTGTGTCTGAAGCAGTCGCAGCTCTGATCTCTGTCAGTTTCGTGTCACTGACCAGCAGGCCACTGTACACTGTATGTACCTGCATGTCCATGCCTTCTCTGAAGCTGTCATCTTGGTCTGTGAGCGACTTGCGGGACAGCGTGTCTGCCACGGGGATCTCCTTGCCTGGTCTGTGCACGATGGTGAAGTCATACCGCTGTAGCTGGAGGATCATCCGCTGTAGTCTCGGAGGCGCTGCTGCTAGTGGTTTTCTCATAATGGACTCAAGCGGTTTGTGGTCACTCTCCACGATGACATGACGACCATAGATGTATTGGTGAAAACGCTTGCATCCGAACAGAATAGCATATAGCTCTTTCTCTATTTGTGCATAATTGACTTCACTGTCATTTAGCGATTTGGATGCATATCCGATGGGCTTTTCTTCCTGTAGCAGGACTGCACCTAGTCCGTACTTCGATGCGTCGACTTGTAGTCTGAGCTCTTTACCAGGGTCATAGTAGGCTAAGACTGGTCCTGGTTCGCGTGTGATCACTTCTTTCATCTTCCTGAAAGCTTCGTCATGCTGCGCATCCCATCTGAATTCACTTGACTCCTTCAGCAGGTGATGCATGGGTGCGTTGATGTCCTAGAGCATCGGGGCAAACTTGGACAGATAGTTAACCATACCGAGGATTGTCTCCAACGCACCCTTGTCCTTGGGTGGCTCCATGTCTCTCACAGCTGCAATCTTGGCTGGGTCAGGCTTGACTCCATCCTTTGTGATGCGATGCCCAAAATAGCTGACCTCGGTGGCACAGATCGTGCTCTTCTCCGGGTTGAGTTTCACTCCTCGCTCTCTGGAGCGCTGCAACATGGCTCGGAGGTTGCTGTCGTGCTCCTCCTTGCTCTTTCCATATACGAGGACATCATCCACTATGACTGTGACTCCATGTAGACCTTCATATGTCTCATCAACCTTCCGTTGAAACTCGTCCTGGGCGGAGATCAACCCAAAAGGTAGACGAAGGAAATGGTATCTTCCGAACACCGTGTTGAATGTTGTCAACTTGGACGACTCTTCTGCGAGTTTTATTGCCCAGTACCCTGAGCGAGCATCCATGACACTGAAATAGCAGGCCCCTGCCAGTTTGGAGGTGATGTCGTCGAAGGTAGGGAGAGGATAATGAGGTTGTTTCACAGCCTTGTTCAGGTCCTTCGGGTCGAGGCACACTCTGAGCTTTCCTGTGTGTGGCTTTTCTACTGCCATCATTGAGTTGACCCATTCAGTCGGTTCGGTGACTTTCACAATAATCTGTTGCTTCTCCATGTTCTGTAGCTCCTCTTTGAGACGGTCGCGTAAGGCTACTGGAACGCACCTCGGTGGGTGGACCACAGGTGTTACATTTGGGTCAACGTGGAATATGCATTCACCAGGAAACAGTCCTATTCCTTTGAAAACATCTGAGTACTCCTCAATGAGTGATACCTCGGGTGTGTTGGATACAGACAGTATGAGCTTGATCAGTCCAAAGTCTAGGCATGCTTTTAATCCTAGCACAGGTGGTGCCTGTGTGTCAACAACATAGAACTTCAACATTGACTGGGTGCCTTTGTACTGGCATTTCAGGTCACATTTACCTTGAATGACGAGCCGCTCACCACCATAGCCATATAGTGGGCGAATGGAGGGCTGCAATGCACTCTGTATTGCCCGTCTTCTGAAAGCTTGTGTGGGAATGACATTAGCTGAGGACCCAGTGTCTACTTTAAAACTGAGTGTGTTTTTGTTTGGACCTACTTGCATATCCGCGAAAACTTGAGCCATATTTTTACTGTCTTTACCTTGTGTCAATGCGTCGATGAACAGTTCTTCATTGTCTGAGCGTCTGTCAGACTCATTTTCCTCCACAGTGTGTACGCCTTTTCCTGGTCTGGAGAGACACACTTTAGCGAAATGGTTCCATTTGCTGCAGCTTTTGCATTGCTTGCCTTTTGCTGGGCAGGTTTCGTTTCCACTGTGAGTCTTGTTCCCACAGTATTTGCATCCTTTACTGCGGTTGTTGTCTCTCGCTCTCCACGAAGCATTGTCTGACGCTGCGCGCCATTTTGTGTCGTCCTCGCGCCTTTTCCAATGCTTCTTCTTTGTTGCATTCCGACCGATTGCATGCACAGCCTGTTCGCGCGTGCCCGTGCTGGTGCTAGCAATGGTTTTGAGCTGGGCTTGTGATAGTTCATGAGACCTAGCAACGTCTATTGCTTTTTCCAATGTTAGCTCGGAACCGATGTTCAGTAGTTTCTCTCTCACTCTCGGTGAATGAACTCCAAAAACGATACGGTCTCTGATCTCCTCTTCACTCTCTCTATAATTACAGTCCTTCACAAGCAGTCTCTAATCAGTCATAAACTGTTCGAAAGGCTCGCTAGCTGCCGTTGCCCTTCCATGGAACTTATAGCGCGCGAAGATCACATTTGCTTTGGGTTTTACATACCGTTCAAAACGACCGTAGTATGTTTCCAGCAACTTTCCTTCCGCTTCTGAGAGCGTCCATGTATTGTAAATGTCCCGTCCATTTTCTCCTACCCAAATCAGTAGGTAGCTGCATTTTTCTTCCTCCGATTTCCTCTTTAAAGATCCAGAAAACATCAACTCGACGTGCAGTTTAAACTTGAGCCATGCTTCGGGCAGACTGCTGGCTTCCCAGTCCATGCGGGGTGCAGGAACTCCAGCGACGTCCATTCTGACTTTTTTGTTTCTTCTTTCTTCTCCTTTTCACGCTTTTACTCTGACACCATATCTGACTTTCTGTCAGTTTGGAGGAATCCGACGACGACTTTATAATTCAGTGTCTTTATTTCAACGGTGACGGTTACAATCATACAATAGCTAGCTCCGCATTAGTGACTCGTCTGAGTGCTAAACATAGACTGACGATTACGTGGCTCCCCTGCGTCCTCATGCGTCAGATGGACCCATGAGCTTGCAGCTAACTTAACAGCCAATAGGAGTGCTTGTATCACATCCTTATAGCCAAACGGGCTATTATATTCTAGAGAATATTACACAGACCTATTTCAGCTGAAAGGGAGAGACTATTTAATGACAGTTGACTACCATTCAAACTATCCGGAATATGCGCTGTTGTCTGATACTACAGCAAAGCAAGTGATCACTCATTCTAAGTCAATTTTCGCAAGGCATGTGTTATGTCTGCACACATCGACAGTGCTGCATTTGATTTGGTGCTGTTCTATTGTGCTGGGATCGATTGGTGATGCCTGCGGGCTCTGGGTTGTTTGATCGGGTCTGCCTTTGATGCTGTGTCAGTCTAAATAAAGAATGCCACGGAGAGGTTGTGTCGAGCGACAGCGCTGTGTCCTGACGTGATTTCTGAATACAATATTGGCGACGAGGATGGCTGATATCTCTCTCCCACCACCTGCCCCCTTCCTGGCATTACCTGGCGAGCCTCCGGTACCATGGACTCGCTGGCTACATAGTTTTGAAAATTACATCATCGCCTCAGGGCTCGACGACGTGAGCCAGGCTAGGAAGACGGCTCTGTTGCTACACTGCTTGGGAGCAGAGGGTCATCGTGTGCTCGGGTCTCTGGGGAACGTCACAAGCTTTGCCGAAGCTGTGGGACTTATGAGCACCCATTTTGCTGCTCCACAGAGTGCCCTCCTTCGGCGATTTATATTCCGTCAGCGACACCAACTGCCTGGTGAGTCTGTGCAGCAGTACGTAGCTAATTTGCAAGGGCTAGCTAGCTCATGCAAGTTTGGCGCGCTTCAGGACGAGATGGTTCGCGACCAGCTAATCGAACACACCAACAACGCAAAGGTGCGTGAGACTCTCCTGCTGGAAAAAGACGATCTGCTGCTGTCCAGAGCAATTACCATCGCACTACAGGTTGAGGGAGCAGCTGAGTGTGCTGCTATGCTAAATACACAGCAAGTGGCCACCTCCAGTCAAGCTGCCAACGACTCCTCCCTCTACTCACGGCTGCCCCTCGGGACGCAACCCAGCCAGAGCGAGGCGGGCGCCGACTCCACTGGGGACGTCTTGCAACTGCAACGACGGCGTTCTCGGCCCCGCCCTCAACAGTCCTGTGGTAACTGTGGGTCTCGGTCTCATGTTTCAAGGGCTCAGAACTGCCCTGCCCGTGGCCAGACATGCCGTAGCTGCGGTAAGCGCAATCACTTTGCCAACGTCTGTCGATCTTCCCCGGCTGGGTCAGAGGGCCACACCCCCCAGTCTTCAACCGCCGTCATTCACAAGGTGAGCTCTGGGCCAGTGTCATTCAAATCATGCACAGTCAACATTAATGATGCGTGCATTCCCCTGCTGTTGGACACCTGTGCAGGTGTGTCTCTCCTGAATGTTGATACCTATAGTCAATTTTTCGGTTCACTGCCACTGTCCGCACCCTCAGCTGTCCTCTGTGGGTATGGTGACTCCAAAATCGATCTGGTTGGCTCTCTCCAAGTGACTGTCCGCTATGGAACCAAGCTGGTGCCCAATGCAGTTTTTCATGTGGCACGCCGTGGGGCCAACCTGATGGGCCTGGACCTGTTCTCCGCTCTGGGGTTCTCCCTCTTAGACACAAGGGGGGCAGCAATCCTGACTGTTGCCACACCTTGGCAGCAGAAGTGGCCATCGCTGTTTATGGGGCTGGGCTGCCTCTCCGCCTTCGCCCATCAACCTCTCCTCAACCCTGCTGTGAAATCTGTCATCCAACCACTGCGCCGCATCCCGTTGGCTCTCCGTGATGGGGTCTCCGCCGAGCTGCAACAACTGCTGGAAGCTGGCATCATTGAACCGGTGGACGCGTCACCTTGGGTCTCAAACCTCGTGGTGGCTAAAAAGAAGTCGGTGGGCCTGCGTGTCTGCGTCGATCTACGTGCAGTAAATAAGGCAGTGGTCCCTGATAAGTATCCACTGCCCACCTCAGAAGAACTCACTGCTCAGTTCTATGGCTCTGAGGTGTTCTCCAAGCTCGACCTCAGACAGGGGTACTTACAGGTGCCCCTCCACCCCAGCAGCCGAAACCTCACAGCCTTTGTGACACATGCAGGAGTGTTTCGCTACACCAGGATGCCTTTCGGTCTCAGCTCCGCCCCTAGCTGCTTCCAGAAAATCATGGTCTCCGTGCTGGCTGGCATACTGGGCGTGGCCATTTATCTGGACGATATAGTGGTACACGGGCCCACCAGTGAAATCCACGACAAGCGCCTTAACATGGTCTTCGCAGCCCTGTCCAAGCACAAGCTAACTCTCAATGCTGAGAAATGTGTCCTCTCTGTGCCAGCCATCGACTTCGTGGGGTTCCGGCTGTCAGCGAGCGGTGTAACTCCACTACAATCCAACGTGGACGCCATTCAGGCCATCCCTGAGCCCAGCTCGGCCGCCCAGGTCGCCTCCTTCCTGGGTATGACAAGTTACTACCTGAGGTTTCTTCCCCAGTACTCTGCGACCACAGCCCCCCTGCGCCAGCTGCTGCGTAAGGACGAGCCATAGGTGTGGTCAAAGGCATGCAGTGACGCTGTGCGTGATCTCAAGACTCAACTGACTTCACCACCAGTGTTGGCTCACTTTGACATCTCCAGCTCCACCTTTGTGACCTGTGACGCATCAGCCACAGCGATAGGGGCTGTGCTGTCTCAAACCCAGAACGGTGTGGAGAAGCCCATTGCCTTCGCCTCCCGTGCCCTCAACCTGACCGAGCAGCGGTACTCCGTGGGTGAGCGTGAGGCGTTAGCCTGTATCTGGGCTTGTGAAAGGTGGCACCTCTACCTCTATGGCTGCTCCTTCACCCTCAGGACAGATCACCAGGCCCTGACAGCGCTGCTGTCCACATCTGGGACAGGCCACAAACCCCTGAGGCTGCACCGCTGGTCTGACCGCCTCCGCCAGTACAACTTCAGCCTGCAGTTCACCCCAGGCAGAGACAATGTTGTCGCCGACCTGCTCTCTCGCTCTGTCTCCACCCCAGCTCCACAGACGGACACTGACTGTGTGGAAACGGACATTGTCCAAATGCTACACACACCCCTCCAGGCCACTGTCTCTCTGCAGGAGCTGAGGGCAGCCTCCGAACAGGACCCTGTCCTCTCCCAGCTCCGCACCTACATCCAGAACAGCTGGCCTCACAAGGTCCCAGAGGAGCTGGCTGCGTTCGCCCGAGTCAGACAGGAGCTCTCCTGCTGGAACGACACCTGCGTGGCACGTGGGTTTTGCACAGTGGTCCCAGCTGCTCTCCGTGCACGTGTTTTGAATACGGTGCATGAAGGCCACCTGGGCATTGTGAAACTGAAACAGCGCTGACGAGACCTGGTGTGGTGGCCGGGGATAGACAGAGATATTGAGGCTCTGGTGAAGGACTGTTCTGCCTGCCTTGTGAGTGGCAAGACTGGCCACCAGGCTCCCCCACCCCTGCAACCTCTCGCCTGGCCCTCTCAGCCCTGGGAACACCTGCAGTTGGACATTTGTGGTGAGATCCGTGGAGTTCCCCACCACCAACGCTTCATGGTGGTCGCCTACGATCTACACTCAAAATGGCCTGAACTCACCACTTCCGGCACTGTGACCTCACAGATCATCCTCGACTTCCTGGACTCTCTTTTCTCTCGCTGGGGCCTCCCAAAGACCATCACCACTGACAACGGCCCTCAGCTGGTCTCTGCTGAGTTAACTGCTTATCTCGAAAGCAAGGGCATCCGTCATATACGCACTGCGTACTACCACCCCCAGGCCAATGGCGGCGTTGAACGTTTTCACCAGTCACTGAAGAACGGCCTCAGAGCACACATGGCCCAAGGGTGCTCTTTCACGCAGGCCATCCGTCACACTCTGCTGCACTATCGGGCCACACAGCCCTCGACCACAGGCGTCTCCCCAGCCTCTCTCATGCTAGGCCGGGAACTGTGCATGCCCCTTGACAGGCTGCGCCCCTCCACACCTCAGGCACCTCCCTCTGGGGTCAGAGCCTCAGTCACTCGTCAGCAGACGCGGATGAAGCAACGGTTTGACCAGTCAAAACGAACCAGGGTGCCAGACATCAATGTGTCAGACTGGGTCAGGGTCCGCAGGCCCCACAGGGACAATAAAATGGCTTCATACTGGTCCTCTCCTCTCCAAGTCACCCGTCAGCTGGGCCCAGCCACTTACCTCCTCAGCGATGGCACTCGGTGGCACTCCAGTCGTCTACGGAAGGTGTCAGCTCCGCCACACACAGCTGGTGACACAACCATAGCCATTCCCTCAGCATGGCGAGATGCCCCGGGGCTTCATGCAGCTCCTACACGGGCCCCAGACATTTCTGGGCCTCAGCTTCCCCTGCCATCTCCCTCCCCACCTCGGCCTGCCCAGCCTCAGGCCGCCCCGCGACCTGTTCGCACACGTTTACGCCCTGGCCACCTAGAGGACTTTGTGTCAACCTTTCATGTTTGAAATCCTGCCGGGGGGGGGGGGGGAATGTTATGTCTTCACACATTGACAGTGCTGCATTTGATTTGGTGCTGTTCTATTGTGCTGGGATCGATTGGTGATGCCTGCGGGCTCTGGGTTGTTTGATCGGGTCTGCCTTTGATGCTGTGTCAGTCTAAATAAAGAATGCCACGGAGAGGTTGTGTCGAGCGACAGTGCTGTGTCCTGACGTGATTTCTGAATACAATAGCATGGTATTCCAGAAACCTTAGTAAGTGATAACGGGCCGCAGTTTAGTTGTCAGGAGTTCGCAGACTTCGCTAAACAGTATGGATTCAAGCATGTAACCTCAAGCCCACTGTACCCGCAGTCAAATGGTCTAGCGGAAAAGGGTGTGCAAATCTTCAAACAGCTGCTAAAGAAAGCGGAAGCGGGTGAGGACCCGTACCTGGCCGTCCTGAACTACAGAGCTTCACCGCTGGAATGTGGCCGCTCGCCAGCAGAGTTGCTGATGAACAGGAAGCTCAAGACAAAGCTGCCGTCAGCGGAGCACCTGCTCCAGCGAGCTGACCACCGCACACAGAGAGAGCACAGGTCCAAACATGCCTATGATAAAAGAGCACGGCCCTTGGGACCTCTGGAACGAGAGGACCTAGTAAGAGTCAGATGCGATGGAAGATGGGGACCAGTCGCACAAGTCCTCAAAGAGACTGCTCCAAGATCATATGAGGTACTTACCAAGAGCGGCAACACGATCCGCAGGAACCGGAGACACCTGCTGAAGAGTCCACGCTCCGAACCACAGCCTGTAGAGAATGGCAATGACAGGGAGGCTCCGGGAGAGCAAATAGAAGGGGGGCATACTCAATCAGACACAGACAGCCCTCCTGTCGTCGAGTCACCCTCACCTGGGGGGGGGGGGGCGGGTTCAGCCACCATCCCCGGGGGTGGAGCGGGTTCAAAGGCCAAGTAGAACCATTGTCAGACCTAGGAGACTTGTAGAGGAGTGCTAATAACACACACAGAGTGGGTTTTTATTTTTTTATTTTTGTGTTTTTATTGCAGCCTTGGAGTTCTGTTCTTGGGGTCATGTTGGGTTCTGGACTCATGTTATTTGTAAATTTATGCTGTATGGTTCCAAAGCAGTGTTTAATTTTGGGGGGAAAAAGTGGGAGGTAAAGAGAAGTGTAATAATTGTACTGTTACAGAGTATCGTGACGTTGTGTATTTGTACAAGCTTGAAAGTGCATTTTGAGAATTCTAGTCAGTATGCTAAGCTATAGATACAGACTTGTTGTTATTGCAAGAGAACCATATTGAAGATAATCATCTGGTATTCTTTAAGATCAACTTTATCTTAATCTTTAGAAAAAGGGAGATGTACCGATAGTGGCCTGTAGGGGCGCTATACATCTACTGCCTGTATGTATGTGTAGAGACCTGCAAATAAAGTTCAGTTATAGAAATGGCGACCAAGTGTGTGCGTGGTCAGTGATACAGTAACCACTAGTTGGATCGCGTCTCAGAGGTTCATAGGTGTCGGTGTCGCTGAGTAATGACGTGATCTTGGCGTGGTAGTCTGTTGTGTTGAGGATAACCGTGCATCTCCCCTTATCTGCTGGAAGGATAGTGATGTTTTCATCCATGCTCAAGGCTGTCACGGCTTTCCTTTCCTCCATGGTTAGGTTGGAGGGAGGGAGTTTCGCACTGGACAGAGCTGCTGATACCTCTGATAACGTGGGCGTTGCTACACATCGGAACACAAAGAGCCATGGACATCGTTAGCTCTGATAACGACTCCAAAGAGGGTAAATATCTGAGTTTCATCACCAGCCAGTCAGACTAGCTTGGTCTAGTCAGAAAGGCACGAACTGATGAAGCCTTTTGGATGAGAGGCGATACGTCTTCACGGATATATTCAATTCCTTTGAATTCATAATAACGTTCAGGAAGAGGTGGGAAGTGTAGGCTACAACACCATGGCGATCCCTGAAAGTGCCATCGAGCAGGCAGTTGGCAGGGGTTCGGGAAGCTACTCCATTTAACGTAAGTAAACATTTGACAATGAACTCTGCATTGTAAAACAGCCATTGTCTGTCATTTACATGTTATAATTTTTTTTTGTTTTACTACCACATGGCTACAATAATGGATATGCTCTTGATCCATTAAAGTGATTTTTCTGAAGTCAGAGCAGTTCGCAAGAATTTTCATGCATATGAAACCACCGAACGACCTTCGACTCCTAAAAACCGAACTAGCAAGGTTCGTTTTAATCCCGCGATATGGTTGGCTTTAGTGGTCCTGTGCATTTTAAATTCAAGTGCTATCTTAGAGACCTGAGTCCTCTGTCATTTAAAAAAATCTGTGACATCCATGTGCGTTATGAAGGTTTAGCTGCACACAGGTCACTACGAGGCAGCTAGCTAGCTAGCCTACTTTTAAAATGATAAAAGATAAAAGGTTCCTTTGTAGTTTATGACTTTACATATAGAAATATGCCACACATAATAATGCTGTGTTTTGTTTTCTGTAGCACAACAGGCCAGATGCACCATCTGTGACCAAACAAGAAACTGAAGAGCATCTTTCCTTAGGAATAACTAAAACTGAGATAAAAGCAAATCACCCAAATGTTGGGGAGATCATGTTAAATGGCTACTTGCATTCTAGGGGCATTGCGTGAAAGCAGTATTGGGAAACTCAAATTGCCACATGCTGTGTTTATCTGAATGTGCTTTGATAATGATGTTTTTAAGGTCCAAAGATCACCTGTCTCCAGAGGAAATTAGGGTTATACTGACTGCCCACAGTGAATACCACCAGTGGTGCCACCACCAATAAGAGTTTTCATAAGTTGGAAGGCTGTGTGGAAAATTGCCCTAGAGCAGTTTAAAAGGCAAAACTTTGCCAATAAACATGGCACAATAGAAGTAATGTTTACCTGTGATAAGCAAGAGGAGGATGCAGTTGATGATGGTAGTCCAAGGAGAGAGTTTTTCAGGCTGCTCGGCAAGGCCAGGAATGTGGAGCATTTCAAGGTTTGTGCACTTTCACAGAACCCACTTGTATGAACTGTATTGCTTGGAAGAGTGACCTGATTTAGAGATTGTTCTGTATTTGTCTATAGAAAGAGTAAAGGGATTCATTCCAAGGATGAATGTTTCCCTGGTTACAAGTGGAACATTCAGAGTCATCGGACAGATGATGTCAACAATTCTAGTTCAAGGGAATCAAATACCATGTTTTTTGTCGATTACATCATAACTGGGGATGTAATACAAACGTGGGTTTCATGCGAGGACATACCTGAGAGGGATGTCAGGGAATCTCTGGAGAAGGTAATAAAAAGTAATTAAAAGTGTTTTTCTTTGATGGTAACATAATGATAGATGATGGATCCAGGTCTGATTTGCAGGATTTCTATTCTGAGCTGTGCTATCCCATTTTCAAAGTCAGTATGACTATTCTTTTCTGTTCTATTATTAAATTCAAAAAGCTTCCAGTGAGGCTGAAGTTCAAGAGAGGCAGTGGAACTGTGTGACTGGCGTTTCTTTGTTAGGGGGTTGCCAAATTCTGTTACCCTGGCTAACAAGTTGCATTTTGTGAGATGTGACATACTTTGCTGGGTCATCATTCAGAGAAAATGCAGTTTGGATTAACTTATTGATGGCTTATTACACTATCAGGTAAAAATGTGGACTGGTATGAATTAAGTTGAAGAATATTTTCATTTCTTCATGATTTTAAAGTCCTAAAAATGTATTTTGTAATTTTTAAACATTTGTAGAGGAGTGTCTTGGTCAGCTCTACTAGGGACTGTCTGTTTGATACTGATTGAGTGTCGCAAGGGCAGGGGTGAACAACGCCAAATCCACTGAATGGAGGCTAAAGGGCTGGTCATACCAGAAACAATGCAGTAGCCAATAGGCGAGACGAGTCGTTCTTTATCAGTGGAGGAGAAGGCACAGAGTACTAGTTATGCAAGGACAGTTTGCACCCTGTTTTCCATTGAAAGTGTAATGACTTCCATTGCCTGTTGCCACCACAACACTTCTGGTGTGACCAACCCTTAAGACAGGCTGGTAGGGCATGATGGACATAAGATGGCATAGTACACATTGGTGCACAATTTTAGAGACCCTTTTTTTGCTCGATACTACCCACTGTCTTTTAATGATGAATCATTAGAAAGCACATCTTTAAAGGCAGCAGTGAAGAGTTTAAATGGAAAAGAATGGTTCACTTTCTGGGGTGAAGGCACAGACATTAAAGGGGGAGTTAAATGCATAATGAATTCTGGTGGCATTTGGCAGGAAAATTGTAAAAAATAATAAAAAAAGACATTGAGGTGTCATTTGTGAATGACATTCCCAGACATTACCTATTTTAGCACAAGTGACTTTTTTCTTTCTTTTTTTAATGACTAAATTATCAAACTAGGTCGAGGCATACTCCCAAGCATTTGTACAGCGCAACATTTACAATTACACATCTGGCCATGTCAGTAATACTACCACAGGAAACAAAAGAAATCTTTTGGTTTCCCAGAAGTTTTGTGTTTAAATACTGCATTTGTTTTTATCTTTTGTAGACTTAAAGATTGCATTACAACATTGTTTGCATTCAGATTGTTGTGGCATTTACATTTATTATAAGTCTTAATATTATATTTGTTATCTAGATGACCCAGCTTCTGAGACGTCAGAAAGGAATGCGAGTACTCCTCGATTACAGTCGCACAAATGTAAGTGCCGACAGTGTGGCCAGCCTTCTCAATCAATCAATCAATCAGTCAATCAATCAATCGATCAATCGATCAGTCAATCAAGTTGCATTTTATACAGCGCTTTTCTAGCTGCAACAGCCACTCAAAACACTTTACAATTAAATAATTCTCAAACCGAACTATTCTGTGATGGGGAGCAACCGCAGACCAAAGGAGGAGATAATGGTTGTTCAGTTTAGGGACTTCCTCCATAGCATTGAGAGTAAGTATTGATCTGTAAAATTTAACATTTCTGCAGTTTCTTTTCCTTGTGGAAAAAAAAACATAATGCAGCCAGACTACACTGTTTCTTCTCTTATTCCACCTTGTTAGGTTATAATCATCATAGTTTGTGTAGACAAAGAGCTTCTCGAGAGACTTCACGAGAGACACCAACGAGGAGCTCTCCCCCAAACAGAGGGATTTCATCCATGCCCTCACCACTGGCAACATCCTGGCCTTTGTGACTGGCAGCAGTACTATTCCAGCCATGGGATTCTCTCCCAGCCCAAAGCTAACATTCGTGCATGATGACTCCAGAGTGCACCCCATCGCACGTACCTGTACAAATGAATTAGAGATATATGTGAATGATGTAACAATGTCAGGTGATGATTTTTCACTGGTATTTGTTAATGCCCTGATGAATGGATTAGTATTTAGTACTATATAGTACAACCCAATGACTGCTGGGCTAGGCTCCAGCATCCCCCGTGACCCTGAGTGCAGGATAAGCGGTTGGATAATGGATGGATGGATAGTACAACCATTGGTGATATATATTGAAGTTTGAGTCATGGACACAAGAGCTTTGAGAGTCATAGATCCAATTCTTTGAAAATATTTTTTAAGTTGTGTCTTAAGCGAGCCTTGTTGGTAGAGTTTGTTTTTTTTTCTTTCTTTTTTATGTAAAGGCTTTGCCCTTCAGTTTCACACTGGCTAGTCTCTTATCTTTGCATGTGCCAGCCTATAAATCTTGTGCTAGTGCAGCGATCAGGACAGTGCCGCATCCTGGGTCAGGACACATACCCACATCCGGCTTCCCACCTGCAGACAAGGCCAGTTGTGTCTGTAAGGACGCACGACCAAGCCGGAGGTAACATGGGGACTTGATCCAGCGACCCTCGTGTTGGTAGGCAACGGAATAGACTGCTACACCACCCGGACGCCCCACGAATAAGAGCTCTCTATCTCACCATTCTTCCATGCCGGCTCGCCACAGCATATGCTGTTGTCACTTTTAATCATTGTCTCTTTAAAGCCGTCCATTTAGGTCAGTTTCCCTTTTAGCTAAGAGGTTGTTCTTGTCAGTTAAGATGTCACTAAAGTGCCAAAACCTGTCAATACAGTTGAGTACCACTATGTACAGCGATGACCCATTTCCTTTCTATATTGCCCTTTTTTTCTTTTTTTTTTATAAATCAGATATTAAGACATCTCCGTATACTTAAATATGAAATGTTCTGGATTGTCTTTCTTATTTTAAAAAAGGTTGTGTCCATATCTTATGACTTTTTTTCCTGAGCAATGCACAAAGACATTTCCTGGTGTGTTTAACCTTAGTGCTCAGTAAACTTGAGCTTGAGTTAAAAAAAAAAAACTGTTTTCTAAGTGCAATTCCAAACTGTAAAAGTTTGTTGCAGACATTTAAAAAGTTACACAAATCCAAGGCATGACAAAAAACAAGGTACATGATAATACAACCAGAGTAGATCATGAAAAAGGGTATGTTTTATTTGAGAAAAAGTAAAGTGCCAGAAAAAGACCTTTCTTCATTCAATCAGATTTCCATCTTGTTTAGCTAGAGTAACAGCTTCTAAAGTATGAGGATCATCTGATGGCCTATGATTTACAGATTTTGATTTGCTGCAGTGTTAGTAATTGAAAATGATGCCAGTTACCTATGTTCTACATACATCCGATCTTCTTTTCCTGTTTTGTGGATTTTTTTTCTAAAAAACAATGATAAGCAAAATACGTAATGTTAACTTTGGGTCCAGAGCAGGTAGGTTGCATGAATCACTGGGGGCAGACTGAGGCACTGTATATTCTGCTGTCTCCACTAGTTTTTTTGCTGGCAGGAATGAAAAGTGCAAGATTTCTCCAGATCTAATGCAAGGGGAGAGAAAAGGACAAAGACATTAGCATGTATATCAGAGATGAATTTCTAAAGAGTTTGCACGTGAGAGTATTTGGGTGAGAGATTGGTATTTGGGGTAATAATGGAGTGTTTTTATCCTTTGCTCTGTACTCAGCCTGTGATACCAACCTGGAGTAGTAGCACTGCACTGCCTGAGTGATGCCATGGCTGTCATATAGTCAGGTCCCAAGAAAGACTCATAGGTCATCCCAGCTTTCAACTCCAGCAGACATTCTGTGGAGTCTTTGAAGAGAAGGTTCTTGTTGCCATTCAACGACTTGAACATCATGAATGAGGAATCAGTGACAGAACTGCCAAACCTGACCTGAAAGTGAAGAACAACATATACACACAAGTCAATGCAATTCACCTTCGCAGTTTGTTCTTGGCTTGGTATGACCTTAGAAGGCTCTGCATGTTAAAGATCCCACCAAACAACATTCAGAGTACTGCAAACTTCCATGATGATATGTATATCTAAATGAAAGGGAATGGTTAGGTGGGCTCTTGTGAGGGGAGGGAGCTTGATTTGACTGACAGCCAATAATAATGTGCGGACATTTTTAGAAAAATGCAGACATCAATATGCTATTGACTAGTTTTAGTTTAGTGGTAGAAGGTCACTGGTCTTCTCTCGATCTCACCCCCAATTCATTATACATTTTTTTACTGTGTGCCCGTAAGTGCAGGAATGACGTATCTTAAATTGTTTATTTTTCGGGGAGAGAAGGAACATTCTTCATTCATTCTTTCATTCATCATCTTCAGCCGCTTCTCCAGGGTCAGGTTGTAGTGGCAGCAAGGTAAGTAGGGCACTCCAGACATCTCCCTCCCCAGCAATATCTTCCAGCTCCTCCTGGCGGATTCCAAGGTATTCCCAGGCCAGATTGGACATGTAGCCCCTCCAGCGAGTTCTGGATCTACCCCGGAGTCACCCCCCAGTTGGACGTGCCCAAAAAGCCTCCAAAAGTCATCCTAATCAGATGCCCGAACCACCTCAACTGGCTCCTTTCGACGAGAAGGAGTCAGTCACAGTGATAAAATGTTTTTTCTTCGTGCGAATTTCTAGAACCCGGTGTTCCATAGATGTAAATTGAGTGCATATAAAAGAGGTAACAAAAACGAAAGTAAATTTTTGATTTCATGGGATTTTCAATGTCCTTTGAAGACTGGCTCTGGCCTGTGCTTTACCAACCTGCTGCTGCAGAAGCGTGCGAATCACAGCGTTGCGTCTTTCTGGACGGGTCACTACAGCGTGAGCAGGCACCTTGGCTAGGTTGCATGATGCATACTCACTGATGGAGACGACACCCTTCCCAGGACAAATCAACCCATAGTCCATAGAATTCACTCCCTGAGCCCATGCAGGCCCTTTTCCTTGATTAAAAAAAAAGGAAGACGTTGGAAGGGGGAGAAATGTTGAAAGGAATGCTTGTCAGAGTCAACAAAAGTTGAACAATAGTTTTACAGAAAATGATACTTTAATGGCTGTCTCTTACCATCACTGTTCTCTTGAACAATGGTGTGTTTGATAAAGGCAACATCTCCAGCACCCTCCACAAGACATCTACAGTGATAGAGCGTAAAGGAAACACAACACATCAGATACAAGATTGTGAAGTAATCACCACTATAGTAGTGGCTCAGACCCAATATTCAGTCCTGAAAGAAATTATTTATACAGTCAAAATTTAGGCAGTAATGGCACAGTGTCTTTTATTGATTGTGAAAAGGGTCAAGAGGAGCATAAGTGTACTTTGCGCTCTACCTGAAGGCCCCAGCATAGCCATAGTACTGCTCATCAGCACTGGCTTTGCACTTTGCATCATCTCCCACGGCTTTGCCACTGCCAGCACACTGAGAACAAAATGAAGAGGCGGGGTCTGCTCCGGGGGCACAGCCACTAGGGAAAAAATCACCTTGGAAGAGCAGGAGATACAATCAGTATAGTGTTACACTTATGGTAGTTCAAAAGAACAATTTTAATATTCAGAGATTGTGCACAGCACAGGCGAGCATACATGCAACCACACATTTACTTACTGAAGTCACAGTTATTATTAATTTTGTGAATGTGACCCATGGGAATGTTCCAGCCAGCCGTTCTGCCAATGCCAGTGTGGCAGCTCCTCTTGCCCTTCAGGTTTGCCCAGGTCACCCCAGAGGCTCTCTTCACAACCGCCACAGCATAGTAAGAAGAGGCTTGCTGTCTGGCTGAAAGAGTGAATGCACATAAATAGCAGAACAGAGGAAGAGCATAAAGAAAGAGATTGGAAAACTAATGTTAACTAGAAAAGTAACCATAATAACAAGTGTTTCAGAAAGGGAAAGATGAGTTCTCCTGCTCAACAAACCAAAACTTAAAAAGAAAAACAGGTGTACTTACATCCAGTGGCGTTACACAGCTCTGTGGAGAGAGAAGCGGTTACGAATTCTGTTTATGCATAAGAGCTCCAGAAAAACCAATGTTTTTATACTGTGTGTTTGTCTCCATGTCATACAGCCCCATACCTTTAACATACTGCTCCACCATGACAGGGACGAGCCCACACTTGCCAGCTGTATAGACCTGTCCTCCATCAATTGCAATTGCATCAGCTTCATTTCGCTGGAAAAAGGAACAGGTGGTTGTACCCATGCTGTACACCTCACAAAACAGGCAAAAAGGTTATCAAGGCAATAACTGCCTCACACTCTTCTGTCTGAGACTCTTTTACCATAATTTTCTTCACGCACTCTTCTACTGTGGCGCCATTCTGACATTCAATCTGGGCGTGCTCTTCATCAAGACTGGCGGTGCTCCAGCTATCACACTTGACTGTCTCAGCGTGACCCACAGCACACCATCTAATGGTACCTGATTCAGTGTCTGCATTCTGTTCTGGAAAGCAAAATGAAGGAGGTGACCATTAGCTAATGACTTAACATATCGTAAGTTTTTGTGAATCTGTATTTATGTCTGTCTTGTGTGTCCAATTAAGGGGCTTTGTGATTATCTGTGTGTTCGTGTCTGTCTACACCCACCTTTCTTCAGCGAGCTGATGATGCTCATGTATTCAGCGCCCAAGTAGAGGAAAGAGTCCGTGTTTGGGGGCAGCTCCAGCAGCCTCTCTGTTGAGTCCTTGAACATCAGATTTTTGGCCGGGGCGTAGTTTTCAGAGGAGAAGAGGTCAAAGCCCTGTGAAACAAGAATGACATATAATTGTAAAAAAACTGCCATGTATTGTGGCATCTGTAGAAATCTCAATATTGTGCTAAATATGTAATGCAACATCAGTAGAGGAATTATCAACTCCTCCATCCACAAATATGAGAATTCACACAATCACATTGGCAATTTGTTCATTCTTTTGCACCAGTAAAAGAAAACGCCGTCATTTTTTTAACCAAATCCCTACTTTACTACCGTTCGGAGTCAAACCGATCAATGGGTTGCCGAAACTTTTAAATTGATTCAGTATTGAGCAAGCTAGCAACAGCTGACTGCTGTGCACTAAGCAGTAACGTATTTCTCTCACATATTATGAGAGGAGCCTTCCATTATGTCTTTTCATAAGGAAAGGTGTTTTCGGACACCTCTCAAAACATACTGAGTCCCTTGGTGTCGAAAAAAAAGAGCTCTTTCAGCGGTTCGTTATTTGACAAGTGCTATTGCCTGGAAGGATTACATTGCAGCTTAGTGTGCAGCAGGAGTCTGATGCGAGCTTGCACACTACTCAATCAATTTAAAAGATTCTGCCACCCATCAAGAGGTTTGATTCCTAACAATGGGAAAACATGGCTTAGGTTAAAAAAAATGCTGGAGTTTTCCTTTAAATTTACTACATGTGATTTTGTGGACTTTGCCTTACTTGACGAAGGCATATGAGTTTAAATACTCGGGGTCAATTCAAAGTAACGGGGAATGCAGAGGAGAGCTGAAGAAGAGAGTGCAGGCAGGGTGGAGTGGGTGGAGAAGAGTGTCAGGAGTGATTTACGACAGAAGGATACCAGGAAGAGTTAAAGGGAAGGTTTACAAGATGATAGTGAGACCAGCTATGTTGTATGGTTTGGAGACGGCGGCACTGACGAAAAGGCAGGAGGCGGAGCTGGAGGTGGCAGAGTTGAAGATGCTAAGATTTTCACTGGGAGTGATGAAGAAGGACAGGATTAGGAATGAGTTTATTAGAGGGACAGCTCAGGTTGGACGGTTTGGAGACAAAGCAAGAGAGGCGAGATTGAGATGTTTTGGACGTGGGATGAATAAAGTATTCTGATTCTGATATATTGGGAGAAGGAGGCTGAATATGCAGCTGCCAGGGAAGAGGAAGACCAAAGAGGAGGTTTATGGATGTGGTGACAGAGGACATGCAGGTGGCTGGCATGATAGAGGAAGACGCAAAGCTCTGAAGTTCCAAGCATTAAATCGGAGGAAATTGTCACATCGGGCAGACTTCTCTTGTAGATTAGTCATGGAAAATGAGAACCTTGCGAGTTTTTCTCTTGTATCAAACAGCAAAAAGTTGTGGCATGATGTGTTTGAGTTAACTTGCCTTACTTCACATCACACGTCCTGCGATGTGATTTACGCATGCGCACATCGCGATGACGATGCTGAAACAAAATATCGTGCAGCCCTAGTTTTTTCCCTGAGACCATTCCAGCTGGAAACTGTCCAGTTTTACCTAGTTGTGCATACTGTCACTGAGGTCATCCAGGGCTACTGATTGCTGCAGGGGTGCTTGCTCTACTCTGATCCATTTAGCAGCAGGAGCAAGCAGTTGTTGTTGAAGCTGAGCTCGAGGAGGCCGGTGTTGCTGGTTGTGGCGCCGCCGATGTTTTGCTCCGGCGGATGGCCGATGTTGCCGATTTTGGTACTGGCGATGTTGTAGTCAAAAGAGGTGATGGAGTGTGTAAGATTCGACTTAGAGACGAGAGAGACATTGGTTGTAAACGAACTCTTTACTTAGAACTTAGCAAATTTAGGATACTCAGCCATCAGGCTACATCTGCGTTTCTTCCAGTTCGGCTCATACTTAACATTACTTCCTGGTCTCGTTTCGCGAGAGCCCCCCATCAAAGACTAACCAGAGAGCATGCGCATACATTACAGAGTGCTCACAGGCTGGTGGTAGCACTGGTGGCACGGAGAGTGAGGACGCTGATGTGATGCTTGACAGGCTTTTTTTAACCAATTTCTGATGTCCATTTTGCTAACCTGATTGCAATATACATGATAGATGAAGTGGCGGTCTAGCCTTCTTCCATTCCTACACTGTTAGCTAATTCCACCCACCAACTTAATTCAAAGCTCGAGTCACATGATGTGATGCCGTGACAGGTCAAAAATTACATCAATCACAAATAGGTTTATAAGTGAGGGTGGGGCCGCTGTCAGCGGGCAAGGAGTTCAAATGAACGAGCACTGCCCAGTCTGGCCCGCCCCCGGTGCCGGTCATGATCGCTGGTTTCAGTCGATGACTAATGCCAGCCAAAGAAGCTGGTTCACCCTCCTCTACCTGTGGCTCCTCTCTCTCTGGTTCTCCTCGTCCTCGCTTCAATCTCTGCATCCATATGCTTTGGCTCGGCGGCCATCGAATTCAAATGTCATTGTCGAAATCGGCTAAATATTCAGGCGTGGCTTTGGAGATAAATTATTGCTAGCAGTTCCCCTACCGGGTTGTCCTCTATGCCTCAGGCTATGCTACCTCAAATGAATGGTCTCAGCGTGACTTCTTTTGTAAAACCACGCCCCTGCACGCAAATAGTAGCAGCGATAAAAGGGATGTTACAACAGAGACCCGATGAAGCGAAACATAAAGAAAACGGTCTCTCTGTAAGGATCCTGTCCATATGTTGTCAGACACTTACAATAACAATCTGAGCCTGTCAGTGGCAAAAACAAGCACTTTTAGTGGACGTACTTATGACAGGCGCAGTTGCCCCCAAGGATTACATTGCAGCCCGTTTCATGGCTGCCAGCTGAAGTGTTCTCACTCAGTACCAGACCAATTCAAATATTTAGGCTCCGATGAGAAAATAGGGTTCAAGTTTAAAAATACCGGAATTGCCTTTTGAGACAATTGAGTAGCTCTGCACTTTTTCACTCGTGTTCTGTTGATAAACTGGAGAGTAGTAGATGGGTTTTGAGATGTCAGGGGTTGACTTTTGATATAAAAGTGAATAATGAGGGGCGGCTCATCTCATCCAATCTGCTTTGTACAAGAATGGTGTTGAGAAATTGATATTTAGTTGCAGTCATTCTGTCTCCTCTCTTTTTTTATATGCTACCAAGAAAATATGCTGACGCTGAAATATAACTGTCAAAACAAGAGAATCATTGCTTGGTTATTCTATTCTACCAACTGATTAGCATTTAATATGTCATCTCATAGGCACGATGATAATGCCCTGGGATGAACCTCACAGACAGAAACCTAGTATGCTCCTATTGCACTGACACAAAGCAAGAGAGGCAAGATTGAGATGGTTTGGACATGTGTGGACGAGAGATGCTGGGTATATTGGGAGAAGGATGCTGAAGATGGAGCTGCCAGGGAAGAGGAAAAGAGGAAGGCCAAAGAGGAGGTTTATGGATGTGGTGAGGGAGAACATGCAGGTGGTGGCTGGTGTGACAGAGGAAGATGCAGAGGACAGGACGAGATGGAAGCGGATGATGCGTTGTAGCGACTCCTAGTGGGAGCAGCTGGCAGTAGTAGTAGTAGTAGTAGTAGTAGTAATAGTAGTAGTAGTAGTAGTAGTAGTAGTAGTAGTAGTAGTAGTAGTAGTAGTAGTAGTAGTAGCAATAGTAGTGTCTTACCTGGACAGCAGTGAGGCTTTTGTAAATGAGTTTGGCCAACTCCGGGTCTTTGCGGCTCACCACAGCGTGGGCAGGTACTTTGGCCCAGTGGCAGGTTTTGTAGCTGTCGATGGGTGCCCTGCTGTCATCCTTGCACAGCAGCTCATAGTCGTCCTTCACATTATCTGTCAGAGTGTGACACAGTTATAACGTCAAATGAAGGGGCTAAACATGCCTTTGGTGAAGGGTAAAAGGTATTATTTTTGAGCAGGCCAAGACGTTATTTTGTCTTTGTGAAATCCTGGTCAAAACTCCAATATTTCGGCTGAAGCCACAGTTCCCCAGTGGCAAGTCATTTCTAACTACTTATGTTGAAAAGACAAGATTGATTTGGTACCAGAGAACATCTTCAAACATGTATGAAAACAAAACCACAAAACTATTCTTCAAAAACGTCATAAATACAGCACATGAAAAACGAACAAAGGCCAAGTTGGAAATAAGCTTCCATATTGCTTCTAGCAAGAGAAACAAATACTGGCCAAAATTTATTCAACGAACACAGAAAATTCAGACAACTCGACACTAAATGCAAACAAATTCCTTTAGATTAAACCCAACCTTAATATGCGGGGAACATAACAAAGATATACTTTAATGGGGAACGTAACAAAGATATACTTTAATTCATGAAAGCAGTTGTTTTGTATGAGATAATATAATGTTTTAATACAAAATGCACGCATCTCATTCGTGTATGATACTCTAAAAATTCATGCTGTGTTTTATGGTCTCGTGATACAGCCAGAAAAGATATTTGACCAAACAGATTGCCTGTCTGGAATAACCTGTTTAAGGTTTGAATCAATATCAAAGATAAAGCCACTCACTACTCACAACATATCAATAATCTGGTGATACTGACCAGGAACAGTGAGGTGCTTGACGAAAGCCACATCTCCAGCTCCATCAGCCAGACACCTATCAGAAGAAGAAACACACAGACCCATCAATATTTAATCAGATAACATGTATCGAAGGCATTATGTAGTGTACCAACATTCCCAAGACAAGACAGAGGTTTTTCCACATTGAGGATAAATTTTGTGGACAAATATGTGAAACAAGCGTTATAATGCAATAGACATTAGAGCTGAAAGTGATGAAGGAGAGACATTCACTCACTGGAAGGCTCCATTATAATCATAGTAAGGCTCTTTTTGGGATCTGGAGCAGTCTCCCTTGCACAACTGACACAATTTGGTGGGGAGGTTGGTTGCTCCTGGGACACAGCTAGCCGAAAAGAAGTTGCTCACAGCTATAAAACAACAGGTATACCAATATCATTTTAGGAAATGTAAACAGAGTCATAGGTACTGTAATAGTATTTACTGGGATCACTGATAGTTAAATCCTCACTATGAGACCACTAAGACAAAAAAAACAAAAACAAACAAAACTAACGCATTGGTTTAAGTCAAGGCGCTAAAGAATAAACTCACCTGGTTCCACTGATCCTTCCTCAGTGCCGCCCCAGTTAATTTCACCCAAAGACACCAGAGTACCAATGGGAATGTTCCAGCCTGCAGACTTCCCTAACCCAGTGTGGCAGGATTTCTTGCCCCTGAGTGCCCTGATGCCAAATTTGGTACCCTTCTTTGCCACAGCAACAGCATAATAACAGGTGTCTGTATCTGGTTGTATGCAGATGGTGAGAACAGAGACATATGTAGACTAGTTAGAACTCTAAAAAAATAAGTTAATCAAAAATGCAAACTTAAGTCATGAAAATGATTTCAATGAAATACTTTTTTTTTTGATATGGTCTATCCATCGAAGGAAGAACCATTCAGTATGGTATTTATTACTCAGTTATGGCCTACCCCTTCCGTAATCTTCAGCAATGATGGGGTGCAGGTCATAGTTATTCAGCCCTGCTGTGTAGATATCCCCTCCATCCAGAGTGATTGCATCTGCTTCACCCGCCTGTCAAAGAGAATTTTAATGTCATGCTACATTAAAGAGTAACCCAATACCATTTTTTAGAAAGTTTGTAGACATTTGCAGGTTAAAAACCTTGTAAAGGTTAAAAACATGGCAGGCTGGTCTTGGTACTCTGTGATGTTAGCATAGCAGCTAGTAGCATAGCATATTAAAAACATTAACAATTGATCTGTTTGATTTAGGTTTGGCAGTATATACCTATCAGCACTGACAGACAGACAGAGCCATCACTATCAATTGTCAATAGTACTGTCAATACTGGTTCTTTGGTACACCTACATCAAACAGATCCATTATTAATGTTATTAGCTGCAGTTGTGTTTATCCTGCTATGCTTACATCACAGAGTACCAAGACCAGCCTGCCATATTTTTAACCTTTACATGGTTGTTAACCTGTAGATTTCAGCAAACTCACTAAAATGGGCTTGGGTTTAGTGACTGTTTAAATTAGGGCAAGATGCTTAGCTTTAATGTCTTTTTTCACAAATTCAATTTTCACTAGTTAAATGTTCATGTTCGACATCATAAATTGAATTACAACTAGTAATAATTAAAATTAACTGGTGAAAATACAAACTTTTATATCAAAAATTATATTAAAACAAGTTAAATTGCCAATTGTTGGTATCAGAAATTCGACTGTGGTCAAATGGCATTTTTGGTTATCAGTAAATCAGCTGTTGCTATCATAAATTCTGCTTTTGATTTGAAATGTAATTCTTAATGAAAAATAAGAATTTCTGCTATCAACAGTAATTGGCATTTTAACCGGTTAGAATGGAATCAGTGGCGCCGGCAGCCGTAATCCTGTACGCACCGTGCGTGCATTTTTGTTTAAAATATTTATTTATTTATTTATTTATTTAATGATTTTGTTCGGTTTTTTTTGGCCACTCGCCGTCTGACGCAAATACATTTGAAGGCCGATGATTGGTGTTAACGTCACTGGCTAAACAGGATTACGGCTGCCGGCGCCACTGATTGAATTATTAGTTGTAATTCTATCAAAACTTGATATTTCAACTAGACAAAGTGAATTTATGATAAAGAAAAAAAATAGATTAAAAGATACAACTGCTTGCAATACTCAACGCAATAAAAAAAAAAAAAAAACCCGAAAAATAAAACCCGTTCTAATTTCACAGCCCACTGTTGTTAGGGAATGTGTGTGTGTGTGTGTGTGTGAGAGAGAGAGAGAGAGAGAGAGAGAGAGAGAGAGAGAGAGAGAGAGAGAGAGAGAGAGAGAGAGAGAGAGAGAGAGAGAGAGAGAGAGAGAGAGAGAGAGAGAGAGAGAGAGAGAGAGAGAGAGAGGGGTGCGTGTATATTTGTGGGTTATTTGCATTACTATTAGACATTTCATATTTTTTGTTATATCTTTTTTGTTTCATATATATATATATATATATATATATTCCTCTTTGTAATGTATAGCAGCTGAATTAACTTAAGAGTAGGTGAGAAGGGGTAGGAAAATTAAGTGTATACATCCTCCTGCTCCTTTTCGAACATGTAACAACATTTGTTCGCGGAGTTTGATGTGTGGATTTGTCGATCACTTCAGATTATTGGCAACGAATTATCTGTACGTTATATCCTGCTTGTTTACATGTTCGAAATAAATCATCGATTCACTCATTCACAATTAGACATTACTGAGAACAGGGAAGTTGATCGTGTCATTTAGCTCCTATGGCGATAACATTGTATAGGATCGAGGCAGGATGCGGAACGGATGAAATGAACAAATACGGAGGTTGTTCTGTTTTTACCTTCACTGCCTGGATGCAGGCGAGGCTGCTCTGCCGTTTCACGCAGGAGAACACGGGCGCTTTCGCCGCCAGGTCCCCGCACTTACGCATCTCTTGGTCCGACTGCAAACACCATCTCACATTTCCAGCGGGGGCCGCGAACGCCAAGGCTGCGGGCAAACATAGAAAAACAGAAGAAGAAAAAAAACCCCCACAAATTATATATCAATTCTTTTTTTTTTCTTTTTACTCTGCCGTAATAGTCTTGATCTGTGCCGTGCAAAGTCAGTTTTCTTTACCGAGACATGCGCCGAGCAGGGCCGGCGTGAGAAGCTTCATGTTGGACGGCGGGGTTCAAACGAAGCAGGCTGCTCTGGGGACGCAGCTGCCTTTTTATACACACCGACTTGGCTCAAACACACGGCGCAGTTTGTTGTTTGTTTAGGGTTTCCTAATGCGTGTACGTGCAGGTGAGGCTTGAGGGGGAGAGGGAGAGAGAGCGATTTCTGATATTTCCTCATATGGGAAAGTTACAGCCCCCCCCCCCACCACCACCACCACTCCTACTCCCTGCAGCTATTTACCACAAGTTTAATATTGTTGGACGTTTAGCAAATTTACCGTGGATCAATAACAATCTGCCACATTCTCATGGAAACTTGGGAAATACACAATGGTGCAGTGGTCAAAACTTTAGTTTCGTTCTAAACCCTCAAAGCCACACGGTTACAGAAAAGTGCAATACTTTTATTTTTTTCTTATTAGTGTTTTGCATATTGTTAGCAACAGTGTAATGCTGTTTCCCTAGATCGAGGTAACATGTGTAATAACATGCTGTCTTTGTCCAAGATCAATCCCATATCTGGCAGGACAAACAAGGAGCTGGTTTGGTGAATGATTCTTTGAGACACGGATGGAAGGAAGGAAGACAATGCATGGGACCACTTGTGTAAGTTTTGTGAAAGTGTTTAAAATTCACTGTTTGCTGTCACGAACAATGCATTTGTCACTTTCTGAAGTGGCCTTTTGCGGTAAACCCCACACTCGTCTGGCACTCCAAGTAAGATTAAAAAAAAGAAGAAGAAAAAAAAGAAAGATATTATTTGACCCAGGCTGGATGTGTATACTTAAAACATGAAACATTTCAGTGTTATGTTTTAAGTATACACTTCTGTTTTAAGTATACGCAACCGTTTGTGTATACTTAAAACAGTTTTGTATACTTAAAACATAGCACTGAGATGTTTTATACACTATTTGACACAGGCCGGTTGTGTATACTCACCGATTCTCGAGGCCAACAGGGTCTTACTGGGTATCTGCAGTTAGAATTATGTCATAGCAGTGATATCGTGTTATAGAATGAGTTGATCCATGGATTGATTATGTAGAATTGATGTAAAAACCGTAACAGTTTTATGTGAATATGGCTTTAAACACAAATGAGTTTTGCAGGACTCCAAATGACACATTTCTGAGCATAATAATCTTTAGTGGGGGGCCACTTCTTCAAACACAGTCACTTGTGGTATATATAGTCATTAAAAGGTGGTTTGATCTTTCACACAGTAGTCCCTGAACATTTAGAAAATTCGACTCCTTTCAAAAAATTGTGCTACAATGACGCCCACACCACAGCGGTATTTGCTGAGTCAATATTACCCAACATGAGTGCTGAAGCACATGCTGATCTCTAAATAAAATTCAAAGCAGATCCCTCATCCGTCCGTCCGCCTGTCTGATTTGTAACATGGTTGAAGACCCTGGACTGACTTCATACGAGATGACATTTTACACCACTCCTTTGGTTGCATGCTTACGATAAACGATCACTACTTCCTGACACATTTAATGAGTAAGTCAAAGCAGACAAGGGGGGGGTGTTGGTTTAGTGGGTGTTGTATTCTAGAAGTTCCACATAATGTCCAGCCAAATGGTGTGAGGAAAACAAGAGTCTGTGTATGATTTTTTTTGTGATTTTGAGATACTTTATTGATCCCCATAGGGAAATTCTTTCTCTTCATTTAACCCATCCTAGCTGTGTAGCTGGGAGCAGTGGGCAACTGCCATGCAGCACCCGGGGACCAACTCCAGTTCGTCTTGCCATGCCTTGGTCAGGGGCAAAGACAGGAGTATTAACTCTAACATGCATGTCTTTTTTGATGGTGGGGGAAACCGGAGCACCCGGAGAAAACCCACCGCAGATACGGGGAGTAAATGCAAACTCCACACAGAGGACGACCTGGAATGACCCCCAAGGTTGGACAACCCTGGGGTTTGAACTCAGGACCTTCTTGCTGTGAGAGGATGGCGCTAACCACTGGGTCACCATGCCGCATATTGTAGGAGTATTGTAGGAGTCTCACATCATATCCATCCAAACCATGTGAAATAACAGTCTGTGTATGTGGTTTTGTACAGATTTGCATGCCTTTTCACCAAACCTTGTTTCTCAATTAACACAATGGCAACCTTTAGATATTCAGGTTCCTCTCTTTTGCTTGCTTTCCTTGACCAAAAGCTACAGTGAGAGATAAATGGGAAGATGAAACTTCTAAATCTTGAGGCTTATTTTACATCAGTGACAGACAGTATATAATGACAATATGATATGATAATGATATTTTTGTGCAAAACGGACAAGGGGTACGATTGTGTAGTTGTTTCCTTTATTTTTCCAAAAACCTCCAGGAGAAGTAAAGATAATATTTGGTAAAGCTGTAAAGCTTTCCACACATCCAAGTTAAAGTAATATTGGTGATATGTCTGAGGTTATGAAAGTGAAAGGAGCACAACATGATCCTTCGCAGCATTGCCCTTCTTAGTATAAAGTGATTATCTTCTGTATTACATAATATTAATTACTTGAATGATTTGTCTTGATTTAACGGCAATACTTGAGGTATTATGGTCACACTAGTGTACATAAGCATGCTAACACACACACACACACACACACACACACACCCCAATTGTAATTTTATAGACTTTAATTCTCTGACTACGGACTGAGCAGTGTTGGTATCGTGACAATTACAGGTTTGCATGGTCAAATCGGTTCTTTCTTATCAGAATATTGTGTTTATAATGGATATTTTACATTGTCATAATGTCAGCTTTTTTTAATATCTATCAACTGGAATTTTAATGAATGTAGGTATTGTGCCTGCATACAAGCCAGGGATTATAGTACCTGATGTTGCAACGTAGGAATGTCAAGGAGGTCATGAGATGCAGCAACAAAGAGTTGGGAAACAATATTAAGAAATATTGAGCAATCCTTGATTTGTATTCATCAACATGGGTCAATTTTTAAAGTCAACCTCAGTCGCGTCACTTAACTGCCACATTCAAATTTCTAAATTTACTTACAAGCGGTCTAATGAAAGACACTTTATCTTGTCATTGTATTCTTACAATGAATGTGTTCTCTGCATTTAACCCATTCAACTCCAGTTCTTCTTTCCATTGCCTTCCTCAGGGGCACAGGCAGGAGTATAACCCTAACATGCATGTCTTTTTGATGGTGGGAGGAAACCAGAGCACCCAGAGGAACCCCACACATAACACGGGGAGAACATGCAAACACCACACAGAAAGGACCTGAGACGGCCTGGGGTTCGAACCTAGGATCTTCTTGCTGTGAGGCAACAGTGCTAACCACTGGGCCACTGTGCTGTACTATAATGTAGAGTCTCACATAATGTCCACCAGCTCCAGAGTTGACATGTTAATCAAAGGACTGCAACAGCCTCCATTACCCTGAAAGCCTCAGTTGTAACCGCATCACTAACCACAGACTACTAGATCAGACTACTACTACTAGTACTCGATCAGACTACTACTAGTAGATCAACTACTAGATCAGACTACTACTACTACTACTAGATCAGACTACTACTACTAGATCAGACTGCTACTACTACTAGATCTACTACGAGATCAGACTACTACTGCTAGATCAGACTACTACTAGACCTACTACTATAGTTTCTTTACACAGGCTGTCACTCAAATGAACACAACACTGTCAAATAAATCCAACCATTTGTATATACTGTACTGTACATTGTACATATACCGGTATGCTCTCCCATGTCCATCAACTTCAGGCATGTATGTAAGTAACCAGTGTTCGAACTATACCGTGGCCTTCGGGGGAGCCCACTTTTTGTATTTTTTTTCACCGACGGGGGTGAGGGGGGCGTGCTTGTGCGTGCCTCAAAAAGAGGACTTACAATGACTTACAAAGATACAACAGCTGCAAGTGTATGGCCTATTTTCTTTATGCCAGCACATCGTATATGCTATATGAATATATACTCTTATACTCCCTCTATATAAAATAGGCTACAAACAAATTACATCAGGCTGCCTACAATCGAGTACATCAACAACGATTAAAGTTACCCGTCACAGGCTACAGAAGAACACCATAATTCCTCCGTTCAATTAAGCCACCGAGGGTCACGTAGACCTATAACAGCCCAGCCACAACACATTGGGAATAACATGCCTTGCCTTAATACAGAATTGACCACAGACACCTTGGGTCAGCTGCCTTTGCTGTTCATCCAGAAATCCATGATGTGGATGGGCGATGACCTGCCTTAATCCAAGATGTGATAAAAGACATTGGGTCAAAACTCTCCAATGGGGGTCCATTAATATCCAGAAAAAGGAGCGATGAGAGGCTTTTTTCATGCAACGTATATCTTGCTGTCAGTATCACCGATGGCAGCAAATCCCCTCTCACACTCAGCTGAAGCGTGAAGGTATGTTCTACTCACTGTACAAAGCTTTTCCAGAGTTTTGCCTGGTGCTCTGTCTTGTAACTTCCAGTCGCGGAACTCCTCGACCACCTCTCTGGCTGGTTCTCCAAGCATTTTAGCAAGTGCCCGTACTTCATTTTCTCCATACAGAATCAAAGCATTCTGATCCTGTGGTCAAAAGTTCTTGTCCAGGGATTTCAGCATCTGTAGGAGGTCTGATTCTGGCATTCGCTTTGTGAGATTGTCGATCACAGATTGATAAAATGGATTTCTGTTAATCTTGCCTGTGCCCTTAATTAGTTAAACATCTTTAAATAGCCCCAGGGACGTGCGCTGTTCGGCCTTCTGTGTGGATTTACTCCCACTCGCTTTCATTGCTTTCAGTATATCAATAGACTGCAGAATGTGGCGACTGGCATCCACTAGAGTGATGTCTCTTTGCTGGCATTTCAGTGACAGGCCCTGTAGCTCACGGAGTATGTCTTTCATGCAAACCAGATCAAGTAAAAACCCAGAGTTTGTGAGGTGTTTGTATAGTGCCAGAAATTTCTTCCTCTCGGTGTCATTGCGAGATGCATCCTCGCTTGCAGTTTTGAAGTGGCGCGCTAAAGCAGGGTAGGTATTCCAGACTGCCTTTACAGTACTGAAACTACTCGCCACCCATCTGATGGTGAATATCTGTCCAATTCTCAAAATCTGCATATTTAGATTTGCAGCTGCTTCCTCAAGCAATCTCACATCCTTTGCAGACTGGTGGTACAAAGAATACAGCTTGGCAATGAAAAACTCGAAATGATTACATCCAGCAACCACTTTCAGAGAATCATGGACAGCCAATTAAAGGCAGTGGGCCAAGCAATGTATGGACTGGATGTTTGGAAAGTCACGCTTAAGCCTTGCAATGACTCCAATGGTTCTGCCTGTGAGAACTAAAGCCCCATCTATGGCGATGCTGATGAGGTGTTTCCCCCAAAATTCATCATCTAATCCCGCTGTGCGAAAGCATTGTCTCAAACTGTTGTAAATGGATTCCGAATCTGTGCCCTGTGTCAGCTCTACAATGTCTAAAATTTATTTTCCAAATCTCCTTTGCCACTCACATTACATCTCACGTATATGATGAGATAGGCACGACCGTGTACTGTGCTTTCATCAATGGTGATACTGATTTTTGAATTAAGCTCTCGAGTATTCGAAACAAACTTCTTCCACATTTTCTGTGCAATATGACCTATAATCTCAGCGCAGGAGTGATCTGATTTATGCGCAGTTCCCACCTTTGCGCCATTAAGCTCCTGAAGCTTCATTAAAGGGGTGAGCGTTCTGTAAGACAGCCTTTTCTTAGCCACCATATAGGCGGACCTGAATGATGCTGCGGTCTCCTCCATTAACTTGGAATTCACCTCAATAACTTTATTTGGCAGAATCGCCTTTTGCTTAGTCAATGCCACTTCAATGGCCCTCTTGTGTGCAATGCTGTCCCTATGTTTATATGTATTTTTTCGCAACTTGTTCTGAGCAGTGCTGCTTACTTCCCCGTTAATCCACTCCTCAGACAAGTGCGTGCCAGGTACCTTTTCAGACAGAAGAAGGGTTTTTGCGTCCCTGCAAGCGGTGCACCCCAAGCTTCCATTCTTAACGAACAGCCATGTATAACGGCTCTTCCAGTCTCTCCATTGCTGGCTGTTCCAGTTTGACGGGAGAGAGGAGCAAGAGGGGTTAGGATCGTGACCGGCCACGGCCTCTTCCTCTGACGAGCTGTTACCGCCACCATCTTCAGCCAGAGAAGACTTTTCTTCAGTTTCTTCCTGCTGTGTTGGCACCCCGGCGGGCGGTGTGCTAACAGCGGTCCCTGGGCTTGCAGCAGGTGACTCGGTCATGCTAACATCACTAGAATACGATTTCTTAGTGAAACCAAAGTTAATTAAACTGTGTAATGGAACGGTTTACTTTATTTTTAGAGCCTCCCTGCCACTAGGGGCATAGTTCCATTATCTTGAGTCTTTTGCCTTCTAGTGGCATAGATAAGTATTCCAGTTTCAGCTACTTCCTTTTCCTGTGACAACACAGCAATATTCATGCTCCATCATTTGCTATCACCTAGTTTCTACCCCTTTGAGTGGCAATATCTGTAAGTAAAGGTATTATCCATCATTGCTAGAATCTTTATTTTGAAGTATTTTTTACACATTTGCTAGTTGGTATAATTTTAGTAACATGTATGACAGCACATTTTAATGATGACATTCAGGCTATACTTTTGATGTTAGCGTAAATACAGTGTTCGATGCTATACCTGATTAGTTACAACTTACATTTTATTCCTGCAAAGAAAATGTTAGCTTTATACTTACCTTTGTTTCCTGAAAAATAGAGGATTAGTTATCCTAACTGTAACTCTAGATTGAGTAAGCTATTTTGTATTGTATACTGATGTATGCTTTTCAGTATGTTTATTTTCAGTTTCAGGACGACACAAAGAGCGATATGTGGAGAAGCTAGCGATAGCAGGGTTAGCTACCGACCCGTACCTTCTTCCTACCGATGTGTTAACGGATCTAGCAAAATCATCCAGTCTGCCCGAGTTCAATCCACACGATCTGTACCACTATGTTACCAACGGAGTGTCCCCATACACAGGTGCTGACCTAAAAGCATACAAAAGTCTGGATGCTTACCAGTTCTTTGTAGCTGGTTGGGTTACAGAATCGCGGTGCTACGCTCACAGCAGGGGGATGTACCTCATAATGGCAAAGGTAAGACATAGCTAGCCAGCTGTGTATGATTTTAACCTGTTTCGCCTAGGATGCCATCAAAACTCAAATCCACTGTAACCAAAAGCAGCTCATACTTTCCTTGCCATTTCATAGTAGGTTACACAGTCTTGCCATCTAGCTAGCATTTGGGTCATTCCATAGAAAGTGTAAGTTTGGGTCCACAACATTCAAAGGGGACAAGGAGGCATAATAAAACTGTCAGTAACGTTTTCAGTGTCTGAAGCCACTGATTCAAGTGTACTGGTTAGCATGAAGCAAAATACAATTAAATAATAAATATACAATTTGTATATTTTTAGCTGTTTTTGTTAAATTACAATAATTTTCTCATGTCCACTCTGACCATTTCTCACATTCATGTAAGGTAACACTTAAACAATATCACATAAATCTCAGACTTTTATTGTTCTTATGAGCAAAAATACATCCCTCTTCATATGAAATGTATTAATTAAATTAAAAATGCATAATTTTTGGTTAAAATATCTAAAATGTATATAATTATATATATATAATGGAAGTCGGGAAGAAGCCGTGCAGTTCTCGGCTGCTCAAACAGGAGTGGCAAACTTCAAATTTGGAAAAAGACAATGCGAAATACACAAGCCTTTACTTCATGAAGATTGCCCCTGTTTGGGACCATACAGTTTACATAGATTCCCTGGCCGCGCAGAAGACCAAGATATTCGCCAGAAGTGGATTAAGAATACCAACAGAAAGGACTTTGTTCCCAATAAAAACAGCACGGTAGGTTTTGATTAACAGTCGACAATTTATATTCATCTCACAATGACTAACGTTTGCATGCAGCTGCCTAGCCTAACATGGCGAAACACGTCTTTAAGCTAACACTGCTTAGTTTACGTTGAGTTAGCTAACGTTAGTGGGCTGCGGTGGTCGCACGTCATAAATTAACTCAACCAGCTAACTGGCGTTATCGTGAAAATATATAAAGTTAATTGCTCTAACGTTAACTGGTAGCCCTATGTTTAAAGTGATACTGACATAAAAATCTGAAAATTCCTAGGCTATGTTCCGAGTTGGAATGTGACCACGGAGAAATTCAGTGGCCAAAACAGCGCGTCTGCGCCACTCGAGAGAGAGCTGTGATTGACTGCAGATGGTGTCCATTGACAAATTGTGCCAGTGTACACGTAGACACCAGTCAATTTGCATATAGGATTACACAGCCCTCTATATACTACGTATGAGAGCCGTGGATAACTGGATCCATGTCACACGTCACCGCGCTACCTACCGCTCATGTTTAAAACCCTAAAATAAAAACTTTATATCCACGTACCCGTGTGTTATTGTTGTTTGTAACAGATTTTGAGTTATGAAGTCAAAATACTCACCGAATTGATATTAATCGACGTTTATCGGTCAGTTATCATGTCGGCGGACGTGAGCGGTATGAGCGGCAGCGGTATGAGCGGCAGCGGTAGCGCGGTGACGTCAGGAAGACAGTAGCCATTAGCTTTGAATTCATAAAACCATACCTATTTTCGGTTATGGTTCAAACTCCCAATGTTAAAAAATGTGTTCAGAAAGGGCATGTCAGTCTCTCTTTAATAGTGGAAGTTATTTTTTTAACCATGGAAAACTTGACAGTCAGTAAGTCTAGCTACATTTTATGTCAAAGTTTGTCATCAATTAACGTTAACTGAATTAATTCAGAAAATCGACAATCTTTGCGAAAGCGTAAATTTCTTCACTCAAAGGGTTGTTTTTCTATCTCATATTGCTGTGTGATATCGAGAAGATTTGGGTGGCATATTCAAGGGTGGGGTTTAAGTTGATTTTGATTGGTGCAAAGCCATTTCTATGACATGAAACGCAGTGTAAGGAAAGGGACCATATTTTGGGTAGTACTGTTGAGTTATTGTGGTATTTGTTACTCATCCTCATTATTCTTACCACTCTCAAGATGTGTGGAATACACTTCCTGGGTGGTAAACCAACGAAAGAACACCCACACCCAGTGTTACATATGGGATATGAATATCATGTAAGTGTAGTGGTTATAGGGATACATAATTCCCCTTATTGAGCTAGTAGGAACGTTTGTTTACAACTGCTGTTTTCTCGGTTCGTGTTTACAGTGACACACTTCCGCTGCGCGGGTTTTTGTTGTTGTTAGGTTGAAGGAATAAATGGTGCACGTTGTGTAGCCGAAAGAGAAAGTTGTCACGACTCCTGATTGAGCTCCTCTGCACTGGTGACCCCGACGTTTGTCTCTTGGTAGTTATCAGAGACAATCTTTCAAAAGAACATGGTTGACGAAATCAACGCGGTTTCTCTCAAATTGCCAGAGTTCTGGGAGTCATCGGCAACGCCGTGGTTCGCCCAGGCGGAAGCGCAGTTTGCTATCCGCAAAATAGCAAATGATGCTACTAAATACTACTACGTGGTAGTAGTATTCCACACATCTTGTAAGCTCCTTACAAATCTTCCGGCGGGAGACAAATACAAGGGGCTCAAAGATCACCTCTTGCAGCTTTTTGAACTTTCCGACGCCGAGAGGGCCCACCGTCTCTTTTCTCTGCAAGGCTTGGGTGACAGCAGGCCATCCGAGCTCATGGACAAAATGCTGAATCTGCTGGGACCGGCGCACACACCTGATTTCCTCTTTGTCCAACTGTTTCTGCGACAACTGCCTGCTCAGGTGCGGACCGCTTTGGCTAACACCAGCATTACCGATTGCCGCAAGCTAGCTGAAGAAGCTGACAAGTTCTTCCTGGCCAGCCAACAGCAGCACTGCACGTCCGCGCTCACCCCTGCCCACCCCCACACGCCACCACCTGGTGACTCAATGGTGGTCGCCGCGGCAACCCCCGGTCGGCGACAGGAGCCCGGCCTGTGCTTTTACCATGTAAAGTTCGGGGTCAAGGCGAAAAAGTGCAACTCCCCGTGCAAATTTCAGCTCGTCGGGAACGCCAAGGCCGGCGCTCACTAGTGGCCATGGGCGTTGGCGTGGAGGACAACAGGCTACTTTTCCTGCAAGACTCCATCTCGGGGCGGCGTTTTCTATGCGACACTGGGGCGCAGAGGAGTGTCGTACCTGCATCGAGCGTGGACGCTCACGGCCCTCCCATGGAAGCTGCTAACGGCAGCTCTATCCGTACGTACGGCACGAGGCACATTGACATGTGTTTTAACGGACAGCGGTTCAGCTGGGATTTTGTCACCGCCGACGTGGCATTTTCCCTCTTCGGTGCAGATTTCCTTTGTGCTCACGGGCTGCTGGTGGCATCAGGAATCGCCGCCTGATTGACGCCGTCACCTTCGCTTCACACGCGTGTACACTCAGCGATACAGGCTCCGTCAGGCTGTCGAACATGCTCTCCAACGAGGACGTGTTTCTCCATCTTCTCTCTGAGTTCCCTGACCTCACTCAGCCCACATTCTCGTCATCTACGAAACATGGGGTTGAGCACTGTAGTGATATAACGCCATGTATATCCACTGGAACTACACTAGGTGTTATGTACTACGCGGACTGTTATTATGGTTACACAGTGTAGAGCCGAAGGAACGGAGAAGACCGTAGGTTCACACTTTAGCCGTGTAGGCAACTTTCTTTAATCCACGGTAAATCAGAGAGAGAACAAAACCACAGCTCGACTGAGCGGAGGTGGCAAGAATAATCAGAAAACTGGCTGGACAACCATAACTTAACCCTGCGTTAACCTGCCAGGGCAACCATGACTAAACCCTTAGTTCCTGGGTTGAATTCTGTCCCCAATACGTGTCCACCACATGAGCCCCCCCAGAATTCGCCCTAGTAATCGAAGTCAGGCAGGCGCGGGGGGACGACAGGCCGTCCGAGGCGGCTCCGGATAACAGGGGCCGGAGTGTCTCTGGGAGGCATTGACGCGGGCCTGTGGAGGTCGGCCTGAGGAGCAGAAGAGGCAGCTCGGGCCTCCACGGGGGGAGGAGGCGGAGCCGGGGGACGACCGCGACGAAGAGGTTGGGCTAACTCCAACGGCTGCGTCAAGTCCAGGTGTGCGGGTTTAACTCGGTCCACTGAAACATGCTCGGCCGTGCCCCCAAAATCCACCACCAGGTGCTTAGTTCCCCGTTCCAGGACGCGGAAGGGGCCGTCATAAGGGGGCTGCAGAGGGGGGCGGTGTGCGTCGTGACGGATGAACACGTAGTCCGCTGACTGCAGACCTGGGGGCACCTGGGACACCGGAGCGCCGTGTTGGGCGGTAGGGACGGGTGTGAAAGCTCTGACCCCGTCCAGCAAGGAGGCTCGTTGGTCCACAGCTGACCAGGGACGCGTTGCATTGGGCATGAAATCGCCTGGGACTCGCAGCGGCGTGCCGTACACCAGCTCCGCAGAGGAGGCTTGTAGGTCGTCCTTCGGGGCGGTCCGCAGGCCCAGCATGACCCATGGGAGCTTGTCGACCCAGTTGCAGTCCTTGAGAGTAGCCCGAAGCGCAGCCTTCATGGACCGGTGGAAGCGCTCACATAGGCCGTTCGCCTGAGGGTGGTAGGCGGTAGTGCGATGAAGCTTGACGCCCAGAGCCTCACCCACAGCATTCCATAGCTCTGAGGTAAACTGTGGCCCGCGGTCAGATGAAAGGTCGGAAGGCGTACCGAAACGTGAGACCCACGACCCAATAAAAGCCCGGGCCACATCAGCAGACGTCGTGGATGCCAGGGGAACAGCTTCAGGCCAGCGCGTAGTCCTGTCCACCACAGTGAAGAGGTAGGTGAACCTATGGGAGGGGGGTAGGGGACCAACCAGGTCGACGTGGACATGGTCAAATCGTCTCTCCGGCACTGCGAAGCGTTCCAGGGGCGCCTTAATGTGGCGGTGTATCTTAGCCCGCTGACAGGCAACACACGAGTCGGCCCACGCTTTCACGTCTCTCTTAAGTCCCTCCCACACAAACTTAGCAGAGGTCAGGCGCACGGATGGCTTACCGCCTGGATGAGAGAGGCCGTGCACAGCTTCAAATACGGGGCGTCTCCAGCTGTGCGGGACGATGGGCCTGGGCTGTCCTGTGGAGACGTCACACAGGAGGGTGACACCTGTGTCGCTGAAAGGAACGTCCTGCAGGCGGAGCCCCGTGTCGGAGGCCCGGAGACGGAGGATGCTCGGGTCCGTGGCCTGGTCAGCGGCCATCTGTGCATAGTCAAGGCCTAGGTGGACCGCTCCAATCACCGCCCTAGAGAGGCAGTCAGCTACCTGGTTAGACTTACCAGCGACGTGCTGGATGTCGGTAGTGAATTCCGAAATGAAGGAGAGTTGTCGCTGCTGGCGAGCGGACCATGGCTCGGCCGTCTTGGACATGGCAAACGTGAGGGGCTTGTGGTCCACGTACGCAGTAAACTCGCGGCCCTCTAGCAGGAAACGGAAATGCCGGACGGCGAGCCAGAGACCGAGGAGTTCCCTGTCAAAAGTACTATACTTGCGCTCTCGGGGTGTAAGCTGGCGACTGAAAAAGGCCAAAGGCTGCCAAGCCCCCCCCACCCACTGTTCGTGAACCGCACCAACAGCATAGTCCGATGCATCCGTGGTTATGGAAATAGGCGCTGTAGGTGAAGGATGCGCTAGCAGGGTAGCCTGGGAGAGCGCAGCTTTAGTCTCGGTGAACGCACGGTCCCGCTCTGCTGTCCAGTCGACCGCCTGGTTGGGGGACATGCCTTTCAGCGCCTCGTACAGTGGCCGGATGATAAAGGCGGCTCGGGGAATGAAGCGGTGGTAGAATGTCACCATCCCGATGAACTCCCTGAGCGCACGAGCTGTTTGGGGGCGCGGAAAGGCCGCCACCGCTTCCACCTTTGAGGGCAGGGGGACTGCCCCGTCCCCAGTGATGCGGTGCCCGAGGAAATCAATGGCTGTCAGCCCGAACCGGCACTTCGCCGGGTTGACGATCAGCCCATGCTGGCTGAGGCGTGTGAAGAGGGCATGAAGATGGGACAGGTGTTCTTCCTCGGAGGTGCTGGCGATGAGTATGTCGTCCAAATAGACGAAGATGAAAGGAAGGCCACGGAGCACTGAATCCATCAGCCGCTGAAAGGACTGGGCCGCGTTTTTGAGTCCAAATGGCATTCGTAGGAATTCAAATAGGCCGAATGGGGTAGTCACCGCTGTCTTGGGGATGTCTGAGGGGTGCACGGGAACTTGATGATAACCACGGACCAGGTCGACTTTTGAGAAGACGCATTTGCCAGACAGGTTTGCAGAAAAGTCCTGGATATGCGGGACAGGATAGCGGTCGGGCGTGGTGGCGTCATTTAGTCGGCGGTAGTCCCCGCATGGTCGCCAACCTCCATCAGGCTTAGCGACGATGTGGAGTGGGGACGCCCACGGGCTGTCAGAGCGGCGGATGATCCCCATGCGTTCCAGGTGCTCGAACTCAGACTTGGCAATGGCGAGTTTGGCGGGGTCGAGACGCCTGGCTCTGGCGTAGACCGGGGGCCCCTTCGTAGCAATGTGATGCTCCACCCCATGCTTAGCGGTGGGTGCAGAGAAGGTAGGCTGGGTGAGGTCAGGGAACTCAGCGAGGAGGCGGTTGAACTTGTCTGCCTCTGAGAGAGAGTTGGCTAGACCTGCATAGGCCGCTTCCCTCCGCGTACATGCGAAGGAGGAGAAGGTTAAGGCATCGACCAGACGGCTGTTCTGAATGTCCACTAGCAAACCGTAAGCGCACAAAAAATCAGCTCCGAGGAGGGGAAGCGTTACATTGGCCATGACGAACTCCCACGTGAAACGTTGTCCACCAAAACACAGTTCTACAGACCGCACGCCGTAGGTGTGGATAGGGCTGCCGTCAGCCGTCGCCAACTGGGGGCCCCGCTCCCCGCCCATGATGTCGACGTCAGTAGCAGGGAGCACGCTTCTCTGTGCGCCCGTGTCACAAAGAAATCGCCGACCGGAGATGGTGTCGAGGATGAAGAGTAGCCTGCTCGTATCGCCAACACTCATGGCCACTACTGAGTGTTGGCCCTCTCGTTTCCCGTCGGCCTGTAGTTGCAGGGGGAACGGCACCGTTTAGCTTTCGCACCAAATCGAGCGTGGTACATACAGAGTCCAGAGGGCTTGTAGCGGTCTGATACTGTGGCGCCACCGTCGGGCCACGCCCGCGATGTCGGCGGGGGGCCAGTGAAGGTAGGAGCCAGCACCCCGGCATGGGAGGAACGTTGTGTAGCGACGAAGAATCGGTCAGCCTCCTTTGCCAGCTCACGGGGATCAGTGATGGTGGAGTTAGCGAGCGCAGTCTGGACGTGGGGCGGCATGTTGCGCAGAAACAGCTCCATAAACAGGAAACATGGCTTTTCTTGACCCAGTAGGTTTAACATCCTGCTCATTAGCTCCGATGGTTTGCCATCTCCCAAGCCCTGAATTGCGAAGAGGCGACGTGCTCTCTCCGTTGTTGACAGTTCAAAAGTTTCAAGGAGGAGATTTTTAAGTGCGGCGTATTTACCATCGGCCGGTGGGTTGGTTATGAAACCGCTTATCCTGGAAGCCGTAGCGCCCCCCAGCGCTGCCACTACGTAGTAGTACCTGGTCTCGTCTGCTGTTATGTCTCTGAGCGCGAACTGTGCCTCAGCCTGCGCGAACCATGTAGCCGCGGAAGACTCCCAAAACTCCGGCAGTTTAATTGCAACGGCGTTCGTAGCCATAATGTGTGTGGTTTCAGAAAACTTATCCGAAAATCACGTCGGGGTCACCAGTGTAGAGCCGAAGGAACGGAGAAGACCGTAGGTTCACACTTTAGCCGTGTAGGCAACTTTCTTTAATCCACGGTAAATCAGAGAGAGAACAAAACCACAGCTCGACTGAGCGGAGGTGGCAAGAATAATCAGAAAACTGGCTGGACAACCATAACTTAACCCTGCGTTAACCTGCCAGGGCAACCATGACTAAACCCTTAGTTCCTGGGTTGAATTCTGTCCCCAATACGTGTCCACCACAACACCACTACCATGTATGGTTATTACGTCTGCCTACTGAGCCACGATTAAACCTGAGTTCTATAACCCGGTGTGGTCATTGATCCTCGACCAATACTACCCCAAGTATTACTTCATGTTGGCAGCGGTAAAGTACTCTCTATGAAGAATGAAGATAGAATGATAAAATTGTCCGTGGATAATTTCTGTCATCATTCAAGCAAGAGTGCGCCGGAGCTGAGCTAGCCGCAAAGCTAACTAGCTAGCTAGCAAAAGGAGACGTCATGGCATCGCATCTACCGACGATGAATTGGTCCGACCCGGACCTGGGTGAGGCAATTTCACTGTATAAACAGAAAATGACTCTGTATTTAGAAGATGAAGAAATAAATGGCGCAGCTAAACAAGCTAGGAAAATATGTCATGGAATCGGAGATGAAGGATTAAAAAGACTGAACGCCAGTGGTCTCACTGATGATGAAAAGAAAAAGCCTGCCAAACTATGGGACTTATTTGAAAAACAGCTGAAGTTGAACGTAAATTTCAGAATCCATAGACTGCAACTGATGCAACACAGACAGAAACCAGATGAGAATATTGATGATTTTGTGACCAGAGCCAGAACACTAGCACAGAAATGTCAGTTTTCAAACGAAGAGCTTAACGAGTGTATGATTGAGCTTATTATTGCGAGCACTCCCCATGATGCCCTGAGGAATGATCTATACAGCAAACCAAAAGGATATTCCTTAGCAGAGGTTCTGGCCGAGGTACGAAAATATGAAGCCCTGACAGCAGGCAATGAACAGTTAGACAAACTTAGCCTGTCACACAATGAGAGAATCCACGCTGTGGACAGGGACCGCATATGTCGTAACTGTGGGAGAAGCCACAAACCACGTCGATGTCCTGCATATGATGATGAATGCAATGCGTGTGGTGCAAAAGGTCACTGGGAGCGGTACTGCAGGAAAGCCAAACGAGAGCGCCAGGAACACTCCAGCCAGAGCAGGAGCGGGGGAAGTAAGTCCCACACACCACAAGACAAACAGCACAAGCACAAAACCTATATAGACAAAAAGCAACAGAGCAGGACTCGCATACATGCTGTAGAGAGTAGCAGTGAAACAGACAGTGAGAACGAAAGTACTTACCAGAAACAGTTCCACTCCATAACTATCAGTGAAAAGTGCATGCATAGCATAGACAGCAAGCCGGCCAGAGAGGAGGCGTACACAGTCCTGAAGGTGACACCACCGGACCTACCTGGTCGTGGATACACACTACGTCTGAAGATAGACACAGGTGCGTCAGGCAACACACTCCCATTGCGTACCTTCAAGCAGATGTACGGTGAAAATGCATGCACCCAGAAACGACTGAAAAAAACCAACAGGAGGCTATCTGCATACAGTGGTCACGCCATCCTCTGCCTAGGCACCATTGACATTCCATGCCAGTACAAAGAATCCAAATGGATCAATGCAAAGTTCTATGTTGTAGACGTACCAGGGCCAGCCATAGTTGGGCTGCCAACATGTGAACTGTTAAACCTAGTGACTGTCAATGTAGATGCAGTGACCGAGAAAGGACATGTAAACCAGAAAAAAGTTAACACAAGACAGACAAAACCCAAAATGACCATATCTAACAGTGCAGACCTAAAGAGAGCATACCCAGACCAGTTTGACAAAATTGGCAACTTCAGTGGAAAGGCCAAGCTCTTCCTGAAAAAGGATGCTGAACCATTCATAGACCCACCACGTAAGTGCAGCATTCACATCAAAGACAAACTGAAAGATGAACTGAATAACCTAGTCGAACAAGATGTGTTAAGAAAAGTAGAACAGCACACAGACTGGTGCTCGAGTCTGGCATACAGCACAAAGAAAGACGGTTCCCTTCGCATATGCTTAGACCCCCAAAAGCTTAATGCCAGCCTTAGGAGATGCCCACACAAGATTCCTACTGTGGAGGAACTGAACCCGAAGTTTGCAAATGCAAAAATATTCAGCAAACTTGACACAAAAGCTGGATATTGGTCAATACACCTAGAGGAAGAGTCACAACTGCTAACCACATTCTGAACTCCATTTGGTAGATACTGCTGGAAACGTTTGCCATTTGGTCTCAGTGTCTCTCAAGATCTCTTCCAGGCAAAGATGGACCAAATCCTGGAGGGGCTCGACGGTGTCGTCAGCATAGCCGATGATATCGCAGTCTACGGAGCAAGCGAAGAGGAGCATGACAGGAACCTGACCAACCTGATGGAGAGAGCCGCCAAGACAGGTATTGTGTTCAACAGTGACAAGTGCACAATCAAACAGACAAGCATCTCATTCTTTGGCAACCTGTACACAGACAAAGGTATCAAACCTGACCCAGCCAAAATCAGGGACATCCAGAAAATGCCGACACCCCAGAACAAAGATGAACTGAGCAGATTCTTGGGGATGCTGACCTATCTGTCACCCTACATCCCAAAGTTCGCAGACAAAGCACACACACTGAGGGTGCTGCTGAAAAGTGACGTGCCTTGGACATGGGACAACTGACCACCAAAAGAGCTTTGAGGACCTGAAATCAGTTATCAACGAAAATGACTGCCTGAAGTACTATGATCCAAGCACACCTCTGACACTTGAGGTCGATGCATCACAGAAAGGACTGGGCGTGGCATTAGTGCAGAACAAAAGACCCATAGCTTTTGGCTCAAAGACACTGGACGACTGCCAATCCAGGTACAGCAACATAGAGCGAGAAATGCTGGCCATAGTCTATGGAATGCAGCGATACCATACCTACCTGTATGGGAAGTCATTCATTGTAGTTACAGACCACAAACCCCTCGTTACCATATGCACAAAGCCACTGCATGCCGCCCCGCCACGGCTTCAGCGAATGCTGATAAAAACACAAGGATACAACTACGAGGTCACGTATCGACCAGGAAACCAGATGGTCCTGGCAGACACACTCAGCCGACTACCCAACCCTGAGAACAACAGCAACATCGAGCTGGACGAGCGCATTGACGGAATAGAGGCAGAAGTCGAGGATCCAGAGATGCTCACTGTTGCAATGATAAACTTCTCTCCCGAGAAACAGGACGCACTCCGCACGGAAACCACCAGCGACCCCAGACTCAATGCACTGAAAGAGCTGATCCACCAGGGATGGCCAGACAACATCAAAGCTCTACCAAGACAACTACATGAGTACTGGTCATTCAGAGATGAGCTCGCAGTTGAAGCAGGAGTCATATTCAAAGGCAGACAGGTGCTCATCCCAGACTCCATGACTGATTCTATACTCGAACAGCTGCATGTAGGACACCAGGGCATCGAAAAGACACGGCGACTGGCGAGAGAAAGTGTCTACTGGATCAGAATGAACGGTGACATTGAAAGAGTCTGCAGGTCATGTAGCGTATGCGTGGAACATCAGGATGCAAATCCAAAGCAACCTCTCAACCCACACAACACACCGTCAAAACCATGGCAATCCCTAGCCTCTGATCTATTCGAGATCGATGGACATCAATATTTACTGATTGTGGACAGATATTCTAAGTTCCCTCTAGTGGATGAAATGCCCATCCCTGTGTCCAGCCGGGCAGTTGCACAAAAAATGGAAATGTACATGTCTCTTTTTGGAAGGCCTGACGAGATACTTACAGATAATGGACCCCAGTACACAGGGCACGCGTTCCAGAAATTCACAGCTGACTGGGGAATCAGGCACGTGACAAGCTCACCCCACTATCCAAAAAGCAATGGATTCATTGAGAGGCATGTGCGACACATCAAATCCATTGTGAAGAAAACCATGAGACAAGTAGGTAACATACAAGTGGCCTTACTACAGGTCAGAGCAACACCCATCGACAGTAAACTACCATCACCAGCAGAACTGATCTTTGGAAGGCCGGTCACCACCCTGCTGCCGAGTCGAGGGGACCCAGGCAAGGAGGAAAACCGACTCCACCTGGAGCAGAGAACAGCAAACATGAAGGAACATCATGACCGCAGCAGCGGCAGAGAACTACCTCCACTCGGTCCCGGACAGCACGTATCTGTCCTAAACAAGGAAAAAGGGACTTGGTATCCAGCCACCGTCGTACAAAAGTGCGATGAGCCAAGGAGCTACATTGTGCAAACATCAAATGGGAACAAACTCAGACGTGGCAGGAGCCACCTGCGGGAAATTCACCACCCCCATGCACTGAGGAGCGCAAGAACCCGCTTCACAGAACCTCAACGGGACACTCATGCAGCTGGAACTTCTTCCAGCCAAACCTGTGAAACACACAAGACAGTACACACAAGATATGGAAGAGCTGTTTCCAAACCAGCTCACTACAAGGACTATGAGTAGAGACAATCACACACAAAAGGAGGGCTCTGAATATGTTTATTGTTTTTTGAGATGGACAATTCTGAGTGTGTTGTCTAAAAAAAAAAAAAGAAGGCAACCTCTGTGTAATGAAAAAATTGAAAACTAAACAGGGGGGATGTAGTGATATAACGCCATGTATATCCACTGGAACTACACTAGGTGTTATGTACTACCCGGACTGTTATTATGGTTACACCACTACCATGTATGGTTATTACGTCTGCCTACTGAGCCACGATTGACCCGGTGTGGTCATTGATCCTTGACCAATACTACCCCAAGTATTACTTCAAGCACCACATCGTCACCACTGGCGCACCGGTGCACGCCCGAGGTTGGCGCCTCGACCCGACCAAGCTCTCTGTCGCCAAGGTGGAGTTTGAGAACATGGAGCGCCTCGACATCATCCGCCGCTCCAGCAGCCCGTGGGCTTCACCCCTCCACATAGTGCCTAAGCCTGGCGGTGGGTGGCGTCCGTGTGGTGACTACCGTCAGCTCAATGACGCAACAACACCGGACCGCTACCCGGTCCCTCACATCCAAGATTTCTCCGCCCACCTGGCTGGGAAAGTGATCTTTTCCAAGGTGGACCTCGTCCGTGGATACCACCAGGTTCCCGAATATCCCGCTGATGTCCCCAAAACGGCTGTGACAACTCCGTTCGGACTGTTCGAGTTCCTGCGCATGCCGTTTGGGCTCAAGGACGCCGCGCAGTCCTTCCAACGCCTCATGGACTCAGTATTGCGGGACCCGCCTTTCCTCTTTGTGTACCTGGATGACATCCTGATCGCTAGCGCCTCCGTGGCCCAGTCCCTCCGGGAGTTCATTGGCATGGTGTCCTTCTACCACCGGTTCATCCCCCGGGCTGCCGATCTCCTCCGCCCCCTATATGAGGCTCTGAAGGGCACGGCCCCCAAACACGCCGTGGACTGGTCTGCAGAGAGGGACAAGGCTTTTAAGGATGTGAAGGCCGCCCTGGCTGACGCAGCGATGCTGGCACACCCTGTGTCTGGAGCGCCCATCGCCATCACGACAGATGCTTCGGACTACGCTGTCGGCGCGGTTTACAAGCAGTGGGTGAGCGGCGCGTGGCAGCCGCTTGCCTTCTTCAGCCGGCAGTTGAACCTGAGAGAGCGCAAATACAGCACCTTTGATCGTGAGCTGCTTGGCCTTTTCCTCGCTGTTAGGCACTTTCGTTTCCTAGTGGAAGGCCGTCAGTTCACGGCTTTCGTCGATCACAAACCGCTGGTGTTCGCGATGGCCAAGGTGGCAGAGCCGTGGTCAGCCCGCCAGCAGCGACAGTTAGCCTACATCTCAGAGTTTACCACCGACGTGAGGCATGTCGCTGGAAAGTCCAACCCGGTCGCCGACTGTCTCTCCCGGGCCATCGCTGGGGCCGCCCATTTGGGACTCGACTACAGCCAGATGGCGGCTGACCAGGCCGCCGACCCAGGAGTGCAGGCATGCAGGACCGCTGTCACAGGGCTGCAATTGGAGGATGTGGCTTTCGACGACGCCGGCGCCACGCTCCTGTGCGATGTCTCTACGGGTCAGCCCCGACCAGTCGTTCCGACTGCTTGGAGGCGGCGGGTCTTCGACGCAGTCCATGGGCTGTCTCACCCTGGCAGAAAGCCTTCACAGAGGTTGGTGGCGGCAAAGTTTGTCTGGCATGGACTCAAAAAGGATGTGAGGGACTGGGCTGACACCTGTGTGGAGTGCCAACGCTCCAAGGTGCTCAAGCACGTCAAAGCGCCCTTGATACCTTTCACGGTACCCGAGAGGAGGTTCGACCACGTGAATGTGGACCTGGTAGGCCCCCTACCCCCCTCCCGTGGTTTCACATACCTGCTCACCATGGTCGACAGGACCACGCGATGGCCAGAGGCCGTCCCGCTTTCGTCCACGACAGTGCCTGAGGTTGCCCGAGCGTTCATCGGGACCTGGGTCGCCCGCTTTGGCACCCCATCTGACCTCTCCTCGGACAAAGGGCCGCAATTCGCGTCAGCGCTCTGGGAGGAGATCGCCGCGGGTTTAGGGGTGAGGCTCCATCGCACCACAGCGTATCACCCCCAAGCTAATGGATTGGTCGAGAGGTTCCATCGCTTGATGAAGGCTGCATTGCGGGTTACCCTCAAGGACGACCGCTGGGTCGACAAACTGCCTTGGGTCATGCTTGGGCTCAGGACGGCCCCCAAGGAGGACCTCCAGTCCTCATCCGCCGAACTGGTCTACGGACAGCCACTTCGAGTCCCGGGGGATTTCCTTCCCACCGCCACAGCTCCCTGGTCCGCCAGCTGCCAAAGGACTGCGCTGCAGGAGGAAGCCAGGGCTTTTGCACCGGTCCCCACTTCTCAGCATGGCGGCTCTCAGGCCTATGTCCCCACGGAGCTGCGGTCGGCGGAGTATGTTTTCATCCGTCACGACGCGTACCGCGGTCCCCTGCAGCCACCCTACGACGGCCCATTTCGGATACGGGACACTGGAGATAAGCCCTTTCTGGTGGAGGTTGGCAGCAGGTTGGAGCGGGTTTCTGTGGACCGCCTCAAACCTGCTCACCTGGGCTTAGACCGCCCTGTTGGTCTGGCCCTGCCCCCACGGCGGGGGCGCCCCCCGGCCCTGCCCCCCTCCCCCGGCGAGCCGCCCCCTGCTTCCCCAGCCCCTTCCTTTCCCCGGTCCAGCTGTGAGGACTCTGCTGCTTTGCCTCCGGTTAACCAGCCCCAGCTCCTGTTCAGCGGAGCCGTTGGGGCAGAGAGATCCGCCCCCCTCGCCACACGGACTTTTCGTATTAAGGCGAATTCTGGGGGGACGTGTGTAGTGGTTATAGGGATACATAATTCCCCTTATTGAGCTAGTAGGAACGTTTGTTTTCTCACTTCGTGTTTACAGTGACCCACTTCCGCTGCGCGGGTTTTTGTTGTTAGGTTGAAGGAATAAATGGTGCACGTTGTGTAGCTGAAAGAGAAAGTTGTCACGACTTCTGATTGAGCTCCTCTACAGAAGTTTGATTCCATTTCTCCTGAAGTTACCATGGATTTTATTAATTGCATCCATGACATAAGGTACCTTCATCAGTAACTGGGGGCCACTGTCTAACGTCGTCAATCCAACTACCCATGCTACTGTCACCGCAGTAATGGCGGCGTCGCTAGATGGCGGAACACACAAATTGGTCGGCGGATTAGTCTATAGTCAATCCTGAAGATTTTTGGTTCGGCCTGGAGTCGCCTTGTCACGAAATTGGGGAGACGTCTCCTTCGAGACTGCCGGCCGGAGAGATGCAGTTGGCGAACGCATGTAGTACGAGCGTGGGTGTTTGAACTAAAATAGGGATCGATTGGCCACTAAATTGGGAGAAAAAGGGAAAACTCAGAAATAAATTTTCAAAAAAAAAAAGATTTACTAGTAGATCAGACTACTACTACTAGATCCACAAAAATGCAGTCCATTTACCATATCAGACTACTATATATATATATATGTTTAATTTTATTATATCAGACTAGATCTACTACTAGATCAGACTACTACTAATAGATCAGACTACTAGTGTTATGCTCGCGCACCAGAACCCGACCCGTGTGGCGAAACCCAAGACAGACAGACACAGGATGACTTCAAAATCCAAAAAGGTGGTTTTATTGTGGGAGGGGAATGTATGGTGCGAAAAACGTTCTGTTAGTGGGATGTGTGAATAAACTATGTGTGGTGTCCCGTGGTTTGCGTGTATAACTATGTGTGAGTGTTTTTAGCCTATGTGTGGTGCGGTATGTAAATGACCAGGAGGTGTTGAAATAATGTGCGTGCACCTGGCAAGAAACTCCAGTCCGTGATCCAAGAGGGGTTGTCCGAGAAAGTCCGGGTCCGAGATCCGGGAAGTCGAGTCCGAAAGGAGGGATCCAGGTAGAGGGACAAGGGGGGGAGATCGCAGGAGAGGTCCGGGGAAAAACGTGAAGGTCGCCGGGGACGAGGGAGACGCGGGGAGCCGTGGAAGTCGCGGAGGGAGAGTCTTGGGAGGAAACAGAGACACGAAGATAAGACACTGGGGAATAAACAGAATGCAAGGAACGCTGGAGGGCTTGTCAGAGCTTTACCGTAGGATTCAGTACGTCGAAGCACGGAGTGGTGTTCTGGGAGACTTCTTGTAGAGGGCTGCCTGATTGCCACAGGTGTGCCTGATGGATGATGGCAAACACCTGGTGCAGTGCAGCGCTCGTCTCCTCAGAGCGTGAGCCGAGCGCTCGGATGTTTCAGGCACGTCCGAGCTGGGGGAGTGGCTTGAACGTGCCGGGGAGGCAGCTCGGGGCGGTGTAACCACAACAACTCGATCATTTATGTATGGCTTTATCTTAAATTCCCTATAACGACCAAGACCGTCATTTTGACGGTTTTGGATTTTCAAACTTTAATAACTTTTGGGGGGGAGATACAGACTTGCCGCCCCCTGAATGCTTCTAAATTGGATATATTTTCATTAAAATGAGTTTTAGATCAATTGCATAAAAAAAGTTATGATAAGATCTACCTAAAACGACCACGAGTCGTAATTTACGCATCATGGGGCACGTCATGTCCGGTTTGCCACTATTTATGACGTGTGTTGTTCGCGACGTTCATTGCTCTGTCCTAGAAACACACTAGCGTTCTCCAGTACAGAGTAATAGTCTGATAAGGACTATTTGAATATTTCTAACATGTCTGCGTACAGCCGCCATTTCAGACGCTCCATGAATTCCACCGAGGCGTTGCAGTATTTACAGGCGTTGGACAGAGGCGATTCCGATGCAGGCGAGCTGTCGGAGGTTGAGAGTGATGGCGACCATGCCTGGGTGGATGAAAACAGGTCGTCCTCATCCTCATCCGAGGATGAATGTGAGTTTCCGCCGAGGACAAAGAGGTCTGTGCTTTTACCGGAGACTACGGACACAAATGTCTTGCCCACGGCTGACGGAGCTGATCTTCCCGATCCGAGTGTGGAAAAGGGGAAAGACGGGACGGTGTAGAATGTCCTCCTGCCAACTGATCATCCCATGATGAGGTATGTACAATTTTTCTCCTTCCTTCCCATCATCATGTACTTCCTCTGCGTCACCCTTTTCTATGACATCCTCCATGAACTTGATGTACTGTTCCTTGTATCTTTCATCCTTTGACAGCTTCCTCTTCAGATGGCTGAGACGAACGATGGCAAGCTGTTTGTTGTCAGGTAGGTTGGGTCTCTCCTTAAAAGGTAAGGGCATTTCGTAGTGACCTTGACTGTTCTTCTGGATGCCGTTTTTGAGTTTGTCCAGGAACAAGATATCTTCCTGGGACACCGTCTTTTCATCCTCCTTGGCATCTTTGAAGTCGGACTCCAGAATGCGAATAGCATCTGCAGGGGTGACTGGCGGGAGCTCCTTCACAGCTACCCGGAAACACTGTCTCGCCACGCTTGGAGTGTCAAGGCACGGTGAAGAGCAACCCACGATGCTCCATCCAAGGTCGGTTCGGATTGCGTAAGGCTCTTCATTTCCTCCTGCTATTACGTCTCTTTGTGCCATTGCCCTCGCACAGCTGTATCCTATTAAAAGACCAATATCACAATCTTGCAGCGGTGGAATCTCGTCTATGACTGCGGAGAGATGATTCCATTGTCTGGCTGTTTCACTTGTAGGAATGTGGGCGCGGTTCACCGGTATACAGTCCTTAGCGTAGGCAGGAGGGAGGTCGATGTGGAGGGAAGATCTGTAACCGCGCACACGAAGCCCCGAGACTCGTTGGCTTTTCACGATGGTGTCACATCCTATCATTGTCGTTAACTTCAGTTTCACTGGACAGGACTCTGCCTTTAGAGCGCCGCTCACTTCCTGGTCGACGAATGTGGTATCACTCTGTGTATCCAGCAGGGCGTAGACAAGTTTTTTCTGTTCCTGAGTTGTTCTTGGACGACACCCATACGGGCACAATCATCGATGTGTTGGTAGACTGTCCAGTCGTGACGGCATGTGACATTGCAGTCGCGGCAGCTTCTGATTCATTAGCGTTGCTTGGGGGAGTGTTTTCCCGAGCTGCAGACGGTTCTCTTTTCACGTGGTTGTCATTGTGAAGACAGGTGGGGTGTTTGCCTTTGCAGGTGTTGCAGGTATGTCTATGTCGACAGTCCTTCGCGCTATGGCCGGGTTTGGTGCAGCCATAGCAGAGCTTGTTCTCTTTCACGAATTCTCTTCTCTCCTCCAGAGTCTTGGCGATGAACTTGGGACATGCATGTAGCCCGTGTTGACGGTCTTGGCAGAACGCACAGGGGGGTTTTTCCTTTCCGCTGGCTGGCTTTTGCTTGTTACTGTCCGTTTCAGTTTGCGTACTCAGAACACTCACCTTGTTCCTCTTAGGGTCCCTGTTATTCGGTTTTGCTGTGCTAGACTCGGAGTTGCGTAAGGCATAAGGTGAGGTGATCGGATTGCATGCGATCGCTGCCTCCTTTGCCATGAAGGTGGTGAAGTCCTTGAAGCTGGGGAATTCTTGATTCCTGTCCAAGCCTTCCTGTTCCATCGAGATGTTGCCCAGTCTGGCAGTTTGTGGACCAGCTTCATGTTCTCTTCACAGTCGTTCAATATTTCGAGGCTCTTCACATGAGACATTGCGTCTTGGCAGGCGTTCAAGAAGTCGGAAAAGTCTCTAAGTCCCTCTGCATCCCTTGGTTGGATTTTTGGCCACTTTGTGACCTGTCTCTGAAGGCTCTCTGTATGACGAAGGCATGTCCGTATCGGTGATTCAGTTTGCTCCATGCGTCCTTGTAAGACTCGCCGTCGTTTCTGTAGAAGGTCCCTTCCAGTGTCTCACGAGCTGGGCCGCCTACATATTTCCTCAAGTAGTAAAGCTTGTCTGCTGAGGAGATGGCCTTTGAGTCAATGAGTGACATGAATGAAGTTCTCCACTCAATGAACTGAATGGGGTCGCCATTAAATACCGATGGCTCTGGCACTGGAAGTCTATTCAGGGCTATACTATCTTGGAGGGCCCGGGCGAGGGACGACACGTTTACGTCAGGTGACAATGCCGTTATATTGAGGGTTTGGTTGCTGGTAGCTGGGGAGCCATGAAGATTTCTTTCAGGATCATTAGAGTGGACACTGCCGCCCTGTGATGTTCCCTGGTTATAGACTTGAAGTCTGGCCCGTGCAGCCCTTAAGTCCTTTTCTGCCTGTAGACGTTCAAGAGCGCGTTTTTCCACTTCAAGCTGCCACCTTTGTTGCTCCTCTAGCGTCCTTCGTTGCTCCTCTAGTGTCCTTTGTTGCTCCTCCAAACGTTGTATCTTCTCCCTTTGCTTATCTTCTTCAAGCAACCCTTCGAACTCCGCTTCCTTTGCTGCAAGCTCTGCTGCCACGTCCACACGTTTGACTGTTAAAGTGCTGCCTTCGTGGCTGTGGACTGACTTTGACACTCTTGAGACAGTGGATCCATAGATTGAGCGCGCATAGCCGCCCTTGAGTAGCTCCTTGAGACGTCGTTGTGCTTGTTCTGCATCAAAATCTAAATCGATGTCTACGATCCTCTCGTAGGCTATTTTCGTAATCTCTGTTGTAGCTGCCTCACATGCATCAACACGGCTTCTCATTTCGGCTGAGGGTGTGAAGTGACCTCGTATGTCATTATAGGTGTTCAACACAGCCTCTTTATCCTTCTCCAAAGTATCAAGCAGATGCCAGCTCAGTTTCCTTGAGATCTTTCTTTAGCCGCTCTCTTGACTCACGAGCTCGACTCTTCCATTTTTCGTACGCTGAGAGGAGCTTTCTCTCCTTCTTCCTCACCTCCTCTTGTTGCAGTTCAAGCATTTTAGGAATCGAGATCTTCACTCGAGTCGAGCGTTGGAGGCTATCCCCATTTTGTTCTTCAAGTTGACTTTGGAGGCTACTTAGTGTTTCTTCCTTAGTTTGAATTTCCTTCTCTAAGTGTCCTATCTCGGTAGTCTCTAGCGTTTCGTTGAGAGCCTCTTGTAGCTTACTAATTTTAAGCTGTAGTCTATTTATCTGATTCGCTAGCTCTGACTGTGGGGCAGGATTCTCTGTTTCGGTCATATTCAATTCTGCCATGATAAATGTGATGTAATGAATTGTTTGCCTTTACTATAGCCCATAGACTACCCGAAGAGAGGAGCAGAGAACCTGGTATAGCTACAGAATGCTTAGAGGACTAGAGCCTATTACTGTAGGCTGACTGTTATATTACTGACTGCAAGGTTATAATATCAATCTCTCCACTGAATTCAACATTCAGTTACCATTCAGACTGTATAAATCATGCATTAAACATTTTCCCCTTTTTTTTACAGTCAACAGGAAGGATCAGCAGTAAATGGACAGTAATAATAATAACAGTCAATAAACAGTCACTTGATTAGCTTGTTACTTTGTGTGAACTTATTTGTTATATAAAGTCCCATCAGCTTCACATTGAGAAACATCAAATTCAATAAATGTCCATTGTTGTTGTCTTTTTCTTCTTAAACCTTTTCTTCTCAAACCATATGTTTATCAATGTTCTCAGTGAAGATGAATTGTTCCTTATCAACCAATGAAATGTTCCATACCTTTAGAGTCTGACCGTCACACCAAACCTTCAAGCCAGCTGCCTGATGAGAGTAGAGTTCCTTTGTCTAGAAGACCCGTAAAATGGCGCCGACTTGCCCGATGAAATGGCGCCAAGACGCCCGATGAATTGTCCCTTGTAGACTAGTAGCAACTTAGCTCCGTGGCTCGTCCTCATAGACCTCCTCTGGCAGCGTGGTGGCGGGGTTGATGAAGAGGCTAGCTCTTACTGTAGCATTCCAGCCGGACTTTATTCAGACGATGCACTCCAATAACGACTGATGGGTCCATGGTGCGGTATCAGACCATTTATTGCAGCATTTACTAGTCACACCGTAGACACACCATAGAACCACCTTAAGAGCTGTTCGCCTTCCAGCTAGGTGCTAAATAAATGATGATCAATGAACTATAAGTTGTGAATTCGTTCTGTGCATAGCGAACATGACCATCATCTCCAACTTTCAGTTTAGTTCTGCCGTTTTCTCGCAGCAGCGCACAGCATCATGGGAGACCAGAGTTTTTCAAAATAAAGGTCACATAACAAAAGGAAGTGTAATTCGCTGTTAATATCAATCAGGACTGTACTTTAGGCACCAAATACAAATCAATAATAATAAAAAATATTATGACAAAATTATATGGGTAATTTACAAATATAGTTGTTCAAATGTTAATTTTGGTGTCAGTCGTTTCCTAACAGACATACTAACATATGCAATGCATTAATATCTCAATTGGGTATTCATCCTAACAGAATATAGAGTTCAATAACTGACGGACATGGTTGTTTAAGGTGGCCGTGAAATCCCGGTCGTTCTAGTGTTAAAGATATCTTGGGCATGCTCTGGAAAAAAACCTGAAATAAAAACATCTCCAACGTCCAACGACGCAGTTTGTAATGAGTATGACACTACTCAGTGTCGAGGATAAGCAGGCGAGGAGGGTACAGTCGTGTATTTGTTTTATCTGCATAGAATCACACCTCAGTGGAGCGTAGGTCTTGTGATAACTTCTTTTCCGATTGTTGATTTGAGAAAAATGAACCAGTGAAACTGGTTATCAAGGACAGAGCTGTCCTTCATAAACCAAACCCTGTCTGCGGATGTCAAAGAGACAGCAAGTCAGGAACAGTTTCATACCATTGAGATGCACCATATTTATTTAGGATCCATTTAACAATTCTATGAATGCAGGGTGTGATGTGTTCACAGTTTGACACTTTTTCTGAAAGCCAATGGAAAGCGTTATCTGATTTATTAAGGATGACTAACACGGAAACTGGGCACAAATTTTGTCTATGTAAACAGTTCCCGAAGAAACATTTTTACTTCCTTCACATTTGTGAAGATTTCAAACAATGTGTGGGGGTGTAAAGGAGTTCATCAACTAATCTATGAGATAAGAGTGAGAGGATCCTTTGCAAAACCAGCCTCAATGTACACTGTGCGTCGTATAATAAGAGTTAACATTCTGACAATACAAACACCTGTGCTTGCCATCTGTGTATTTCAAGTCTGGAACAGGATGGAGACATTTTGATCTTTATAAGCGTTATGCTTTTAGAGACATTCGTCCATCTCTACAGATGAGATGAATTTATAAATAGATATGAACTGATATATATATATATATATATATTTGTGCTGGGCAACGATTAATTCTTTAATCGCGATTAATCGCATATTTTCTGCGATTACTCGCATTGTTATGCGCAAAATTCAATAATGAATTTAATAGTATAGCGTATAGCAGTACTTTTATTTTAAAAGTGCTGCTATAGGAACAAAAGTGCAATAACATTTGATTTGCAAACACTAACAAATAAGGTGCTATATGAACCTGGGCCCAGAGGAGAATCAGTCCGCTGACTCGACTCTCACCTGGACCCAGCCCACGCCTCACCCACTTCCTCCCCCCAGTCTGCCACAACTGCATTTATCCATTCCTCCGACTTTACATTTTCTTGCTCCTCTTCACCAAGCCAGTTGCTAAGACACACAAGGTCATTTACATTTTCAGATGATAAAGAAACTCTCTTCTTCTGTACAATATGACCAGCAAGAGAAAACAACCTTTCACAGGGTACGGATGTTGCAGGTGTGGCCAAGTACTTCTGTGCAATGGAGGCCAGCCTGCTGTGTGAGCCTGCATGTTTGGACCACCACTCTAACGGACAGGCCTCTGTACTGATGGTGGGCTCCGCTCTGTATCGACGCACACAGTTCTCAACTGAGTCTTCCTCCTTTTCAGAATCAGACTCTGGTGAAGCAGCCAATAGGGCTAACTTTTTCTTTGGTGGCTCAGATGTTGTTGCTTCCACAGGTTTCTCTGCAACAACCCTCTGTTCCTTGAGTAAGTTCGTGACTGAGGCCCACACATCACCCCTCTCAGCTCTGGGTATACACTTGAGGTCCTTGAACCTCAGGTCCAATATGGTAGCAATCTTCAGATATGCAATGTTGGCATTTTCCTTGCGTGTCTCCATTTCTGTTCTGAATGTAGACTTGAATTTGACCACGTAGGCAGGGTCATCATCTGAGCTCTCCATCACCCGAGAGAGATGGCAAAAAGCAGGCAGAACCACAGAGCATGAAACATACTTTTCTCCTCCCAGAAGTTCAGTCACATACCTGCAAAAAAAAAAAAATCAAACCCATTTCAGTCAAAATGTATTGCATTCACTTACTAAAATGTCCTCTACATATTCATGCTATATTTACACACACACATACAGACACTATTTCTCTCCTTCTTTTGTCCATGTTCAATTTGTTGTTGTTCTAATTCTGCAGCACTTGTTGGACTGTGTTTAAAGTAGCCCACAACTTTTCTACATTTGGCCAGGATTTTGTCAAACGCACTGTTCTGCAGAGATACTGTGACAGAACGCTGGAGACTGTGCGGGACGCAAGGAACGTGTTCAAAAGGCAGATGTCTTGCAGCAGCGATCATGTTTCTTGCACTACCTGTGCTAAGTGTGCTGACTTTATTTGAAATGTTCCACTGCTGTGCAACATGAATAAAATGTCCCGGGCACGTTTCAGCAAAATGTCTGTCTTCTGTTTTCATTACAATCAGAGCATGTGAATGCAGCGCCCACTGTTCATCAATATAATGCACTGTAACTCCGAGGTAATTATGGCTACCCAGCGATGTCCAATAGTCTCCAGTGAGAGCAACAGTTGGTGCACGTTGCAACGCCGTCGCTTTTGTAGTCCTCTCCTTTTCGTACAACTCGTGTATTCTTCTCGTGATGGTGCGTCTTGAGGGAGGCTCATACGTGCCATCATTCGTTGCAATCCTAAGAATATTCCTCAGACCGACATCTTCCACAATACTAACCGGCCTGCGGTTTGTAGCTATCCACCTCGCATCTATACTTCTCCCAAACGTATCTAACGTAGTCTGCCGAAGCCTCCCTTTGGTGGGTGATTTGCTGGCATCAACGGTGTGTTTTGCATTTAGGTGATAATTCAGACTCGAAGTACTCCGGTGATAGGAAAATTCAACATTACAGTAGTTACAAATAACTTTCGTTCTATCAACTCCGCCGTCTGGAATTGATTTAAAATGAAAATGTCCATGTAATAGTTCGTTACCTTTCTCAATTTTTTTTCTCTCCACGCCAATTCTTTTCTGTTCCGGTTCATGTGAGCGCTGCAGCAGTCTTAGGCCCACCCCAATGCTCTCATTGGCCCACCCCAATCCAATACTGATCAACATCCCACCCCTCCTGTGACCCATGGTTTGTCTGTATGTGTATTCAGAGCCAGTGAGCAACAGACTTTCAAAATAATAATAATAATAAAACAAACTGCGTTAATCCGCGATAAAATAATTGTCGGCGTTAACGCGTTAACACGATAATAACGCGTTAACTTGCCCAGCCCTATATATATATATATACACTCACCGGCCACTTTATTAGGCACACCTGTCCAACTGCTCGTTAACGCAAATTTCTAATCAGCCAATCACATGGCAGCAACTCAATGCATTTAGGCATGTAGACATGGTCAAGACGATCTGCTGCAGTTCAAACCGAACATCAGAATGGGGAAGAAAGGTGATTTAAGTGACTTTGAACGTGGCATGGTGGTTGGTGCCAGGCGGGCTGGTCTGAGTATTTCAGAAACTGCTGATCTACTGGGATTTTCACGCACAACCATCTCTAGGGTTTACAGAGAATGGTCCGAAAAAGAGAAAATATCCAGTGAGCGGCAGTTCTGTGGGCGAAAATGCCTTGTTGATGCCAGAGGTCAGAGGAGAATGGCCAGACTGGTTCGAGCTGATAGAAAGGCAACAGTAACTCAAATAACCACTCATTACAACCGAGGTATGCAGAAGAGCATCTCTGAACGCACAACACGTCGAACCTTGAGGCAGATGGGCTACAGCAGCAGAAGACCACACCGGGTGCCACTCCTGTCAGCTAAGAACAGGAAACTGAGGCTACAATTCGCACAGGCTCACCAAAATTGGACAATAGAAGATTGGAAAAACGTTGCCTGGTCTGATGAGTCTCGATTTCTGCTGCGACATTCGGATGGTAGGGTCAGAATTTGGCGTCAACAACATGAAAGCATGGATCCATCCTGCCTTGTATCAACGGTTCAGGCTGGTGGTGGTGGTGTAATGGTGTGGGGGATATTTTCTTGGCACACTTTGGGCCCCTTAGTACCAATTGAGCATCGTGTCAACGCCACAGCCTACCTGAGTATTGTTGCTGACCATGTCCATCCCTTTATGACCACAGTGTTCCCATCTTCTGATGGCTGCTTCCAGCAGGATAACGCGCCATGTCATAAAGCTCGAATCATCTCAGACTGGTTTCTTGAACATGACAATGAGTTCACTGTACTCAAATGGCCTCCACAGTCACCAGATCTCAATCCAATAGAACACCTTTGGGATGTGGTGGACTGGGAGATTCGCATCATGGATGTGCAGCCGACAAATCTGCAGCAACTGATAGCGCACTGTGTGACCGGAAAAGCAGTTACACCTCTGGCTTCGTGGGAGACCGTTCGTTCCCTTTCTTCATCACTATTGGACTGAATCAGGACTGTTTTCTTCCTCGCCTTGGTCGAGAGACTGAACTGTCCGCCATCTGTGAGTAACCCAAACGTTATTGCTCATTGAGTGAAGATTTTTCATTGGTGGGACTGTGAGTTGTCAGACGCCACATCCAGCAAAAAACAGGCCTGCAACGGGGGGGGGGGTTATTTTATTTGTGTTCATTGCTGGCTTCTGTTTATTTAATTTGTGTGTGGGCCCACAAAGGTAAAAGGTAATAGTCAATAAGTATTAGTTGGTACTTGGCTGTCATTTCATTTTCCATTACCTGGTTAAAAGGCCTAAGGGCTTTTGTGTATATTTTTGTTTTGATTGGGGTAACTTACCTTGCACTCTAAAATAACTCCGAGTGACTTTTATTTCATTTTATTGTCATAAATAAATATACTGTTTTTGTTATATTAGCAACCTCCTTGTCAAGTTTGGTATTATTATTTAAGTAGGTTTAAGTCAAAGGACCCAGGGCAATTTAGCTCAAGTTAGTAGATATTAGGAAAGCAGTACAAGTGGAAGCTGTTATAGCTGCAAAGGGGGGACCAACTCCGTATTAATGCCTATGGATATAAAATGGGATGTCATAAAAGCTCCTGTAGGTGTAATGGTGAGGTGTCCCAATACTTTTCTACATAGTATGTATGTATATGTGTGCGTGTGTGTATATATATATATATATATATATATATATATATATATATATATATATATATATATATATATGAAGCCGGAAGAATTACATATGGGGCATTCAAATATAATGTTAGGGTCTTTATTCCAATCGTAAAAATATAGATAGATAAAAGGTAAGGGGTTCACAACATCCCACTTTAGCTCTGTGGGTGTGAGAGGTGTTTTTTGGAGGGAACAGCCGTTTCAATTCAATGCAGCTCGAAATACAAAAAAAAAACTTGTATAAATATAAATACGGCAGTGGCAGCTTCTATGGATGGACATAAACAGTATTATACACCACTCTTCGTATTCACAGCTGAAAATTCAATGAGGAAATATAAAAATAAAACAATCTCCATTACACTGTTGTATTAGCATTAGCCTATTGTCTTGAAGTCTACAACAGTGAAATCAGTTAGCTAACTCTTGTTCTTATGCACAAACATACATATGCAACTCAAAGTTATACAAACAAAACTCTTATCGTCCGATTCACATTTGTAAACGGTCTCAACAAACCTCAAAGGTTGAAAGCTCTTATGGCGGACACAAAACCCTCGTCATCATCTGGTCTGCAATTGTTCACCTTTTCTGCTCTGCATGGTCCAAAAAAAACGTGCCTACAACAAACATTGTTCACTTCCTGACAGCGTCAGCGATACGCGTCCCATTCTTAAAGCGACAGTAGCAAAAATGTCAATATTGTTAGGGCCTAGGCGAACGCGCGGACCCAAGGAGGCAGGAGACAGTGCTGTGGTGCTAAAACGGGTTTATTCGTCTTAGCCAAAAGGCCGGCAACAGAAAAAGGCAGGAGGCGGTGACTGAAGGCAGGCTGGCGCCTTCTCGGGATCTGGGCTGAAGCAACGAGGTCCTGGATCTGGAAATGGCAAGGGGGAGAGTTTGGTCAAGAAACAAACAAACGGCGAGAAGGTTTCTCGGGAAACTTCTTCTGGATAGGGTACGCAGGCACTACCGATGAGACGGAATTATGTGGCAAAGTGGTGAAGACTGAACCAGGCTTTTATGGAGGAGAGGTGGGTAATTGCACATGGGGATCAGGTGTACCTCGCTGCACTCAGCCCAGAAGTAGGTCAGCCACGCCTCAATCTCGCAGCCCATCCTGCAGGTACTCAGAGAGAGGAGGGGGAAAACACTCAGACCATAACCAGTACCCCCCCCAATGGACGCCTCCTGGTGTCCTACCAGGCTTGTCTGGGAATCTGTTATAAAAATCAGTCAAAAGGTCAGGATCCAGAATCAGGGAGCGTGAGATCCAAGAGCGCTCCTCGGGGCCGTACCCCTCCCAATCTACCAGATATTGGTAGCCGCAGCCCCGCCTGCGGACATCCAGGATGCAGTTGACAGTGAAGGCCGGGTGGCCATCGATGAGATGGGGGAGACGAAGGGGGTCGGCCGGGGGGTTCAGAGGACTGTCGGTAACCGGTTTCAAGAGGGAAACATGGAAGACGGGGTGTACCTTGAGTGGTGCGGGGAGCCTCAGTTTGATGGCACTGGGGTTCACGATGCGGTCCACGGTGTAAGGGCCAATGTGCTTAGGAGCCATCTTTCGAGACTCTGTCTGGAGGGGAGGTCCCGAGAGGCAAGCCAGACCTGTTGACCCACCTTGTACTCCGGGGCAGGGGTTCGGTGTCGGTCAGTGATCCGTTGGTTCCGGGCAGCGGTTCTGAGTAGAGCGGACCGGGATTCACGCCACACTTGATGAGCTCAGCGGAAGTGGGCCTGGACTGATGGGACTGTCTGTTTCCTGGCTGGGGAATAGTGGAGGTTGGAAGCCATTAGTGACCATGAATGGCGACATACCGGTTGCGGAGCTGATCAGGGAGTTGTGGGAATACTCCACCCATGGCAGGTGCATGGACCAGGAGGCTGGAAGACGTGATGCCACGCACCGCAGGGAGGACTCCAGGCTCTGATTGGCTCGCTCTGTCTGGCCGTTGGATTGTGGATGGTACCCCGACCTCAAGCTGGCAGTGATACCTAAGGTTAGGCAAAAAGATTTCCATACCTGGGAGGTGAACTGAGGGCCCCTGTCTGAGACGACGTCTTGGGGAATGCCATGCAAGCGGAAAACATGCTGTATGAGAAGGTCAGCAGTTTCTAAGGCTGATGGGAGTTTGGGCAAAGGGACAAAGTGTACAGACTTAGAAAAACGGTCAACTATTGTCAGGATAGTGGTATTCCCTTCTGACGGGGGCAGGCCAGTGACAAAGTCCACCGCTATGTGTGACCAGGGGTGATGGGGAACGGGTAAGGGTTGAAGGAGTCCAGCTGGTGCCCGGTGAGAAGGCGGCAATGAACTCCCGGGTGTCAGCTGCCATGGTCAGCCACCAAAAGTGCTGTTGAAGCAGGAAGATGGTCCGACGGACCCCGGGATGACAGGAAGACACTCTCCCGGCACGGCTTGTTCTTGCTGGGCCCCCTGGACACGTTCCTCCACTTCCCACCTGGCCGCTCCGACCACACAGGCTAACGGAAGGATTGTCTCATTGGGGGTTCCTTCTCCCTCTGGGGTGAACTGCCTGGAGAGGGCATCTGGTTTGACATTTCGTGAACCAGTCCGTTATGTGAGGGTAAAATTGAACCTGCCGAGGAAGAGGGCCCACCTGGCCTGGCTTGAGTTGAGTCGGCGAGCAGTTCGGAGGTAGGATAGGTTCTTATGGTACGTCCAGACGATGAATGGGTGAGCCGCTCCCTCTAGCCAGTGCTGCCATTCCTGGAGGGCCAGAAACACCGCTAGCAACTCTTGGTTACCCACATCGTAGTGTCCTTCTGCTGGAGTTAGGTGGTGGGAGAAGAACGCGCATGGGTGAATTTTGTTGTCTGCAGGGGAGCGCTGGGAGAGGACGGCCCCGACTCCTGAATCAGAGGCATCAACCTCAATGATAAATTGGAGGTCTGGATCTGGATGAGTTAATACCGGAGCACTTGTGAACCTGCTTCTCAGTTTGTTCAAAGCAGACTGGGCAGCAGGCGACCAAACAAAGGACTTTTTGACAGAGGTTAGCTGGGTAAGAGGGGCAGCAATGCTGCTATAGTTACGGATAAATCTCCTGTAAAAGTTTGCAAAGCCCAGGAATCTCTGGAGGTGCTAGCGAGTGGCTGGAACTGGCCATTGGCATATTGTGAGGCTGGCTGTGATCCTTGCTTTAGCGTTAGCATTCGTGTTGTGGCCTCTTTGTCTTTAACCGGGTGGTCAAAAACCTTCCTCATTTCCTGAGTGAAGGTGTTATAGTCTGAACAGATACTGGGTGAGTGAGTGGATACAGCTAGAGACCAAGCTGCAGCTTGGTCAGACAGGAGGTTCATAATAAATGCAGTTCTTGACTGATCGATTGAATAGGTGGCTGGTTGATGACTAAACACTAACGAACACTGGTGGAGAAACTGGGCACATGTCCCTGAATACCTCGCAGGAATGGGAATGTAGGGCTCCCGGGGTGTCGGGGTAGGTGCTGGTCCAGGTGTGGGTGGTGGTGGGGAATTGGTGGCTGCGGAGACGGTGGAGACTTGGCTGGCGACGGTATCCAATCTGCTGGTGAGCTGTGTCAAACTGGTGGTTAATCGCTGCAGATTGTCCATGATTTGTCGAAGGGTGGAATCATGCTGACCCGGGTCTCCAGGGCTCTTCTCTGATGTTCTGTCTCTGCTGGGTCCATTTTGGCCAGATAATTCTGTTAGGGCCTAGGCGAACGTGCCCTACAGGCTATTTTTCTCAAAGGCTTAGCAGAAGAGTTAAAGGATGAGCTGGCCTCTAGAGACGAACCCACTAGCCTAGAGGACTTGATAAGATTAGTCATCCAACTAGATAACAGGATAAGGGATAGGCATAGGGAAAGAGCCCTGGGACAGAGATCACCTTCCGTCACCTACACGCTACCCAACCCGTTTGAATTCCCCTCATCTGCCCACACCCCTTCACCTGGCCCTCTGGACTCATTTGCCAACCCTCCAAGTCCTCTGGCTGCAGACTACCACAGGCCTACTCCGATACATGTGGAGTCGCCAGCTGCTTCTTTTCACCTGGCAGTGAGGAGTTTCGCCAGGGGGACGTAGCACGTGGGAGGATCACGCTATTCCCCCCTGGTTCCCCCTCCCCCCTGAACAGGCGCCCCGACCGACCAGAGGAGGCGCTACTGTAGCGACCAGGACACATCCGGCATCCCAACCACAGGGACGCCCAACCAAGCTAGAGGTAACACAGGGATTCGAACCGGCGATCCCTGCGGTAGACAACGGAATCGACCGCCACGCAACCCGGACGCCCAATATGACAAATATTTGACCGAGATGATATATATATAATACTTTGTTAAAAGAAACACTCAATGGTAGGGAAAGTGCTCAACAAATGAGCAAAATAATCCATATATATACACCTATATACACACACACACACACACATATATATATATATATATATGGTAACGTGAATGGATAAGTAGACACGCTGGCCGCTGGCTGGCGGGTCTGGCCCTTTAGTCGAGCGGTTAGCGATGTCTCCTGCGGTGCGGGCGATACGGGTTCGCTTCCCGGCCGCGGCAGTTTCTGTGGTTACGTTGTCCCCCGAATTCGCTACAATATAACCCCCCCCTTTTCTCCCCAATTGTATCCGACCAATTACCCGACTCTTCTGAGCTGTCCCGGTTGCTTCTCCACCCCCTCTACTGAGCCGGGTTGGGCTGCAGACTACCACGTGCCTCCTCTGATACGTGTGGAGTCGCCAGCCCCTTCTTTTCACCTGACAGTGTGGCGTTTCGCCAGGGGGACGTAGCGCATGGGAGGATCACGCTATTACCCCCAGTCCCCCTCCACCCTGAGCAGGCGCCCCGACCAACCAGAGGAGGCGCTAGTGCAATGACCAGGACACATACACACATCTGGTTTCCAACCCGCAGTATCTGTAGGGACGCTCGACCAAACCGGAGGTAACACGGGGATTCGAACCGGCAATCCCCGTTTTGGTAGGCAATGGAACACACCGCCATGCTACCCGGACGCCCAAGATACGATATCTTTTTATGCGGGGCGGGGGGCAACTTGAATTCTTGTCGAGGTTCTTATTAAAATGCAGGTGAAATGCGAGGCTGGCCGATGAATACATACATTCTCACCAATGAAATGTATGGGCAAAGATTTATGCAAAATGCCAAGATTAGGCTGGAACCGTTTCAACATCTTTTAAATGATCTTCTCTAACTCTTAAAGATGCTGAGAAAATGTGTTTTTGTGGAAATTGCAGGAAAGTAGAGACGGACAATTTCTCTCGAACACGTGTGTCATTTATTCTTCCATACAAAATCACAACGCGAGCAACATGGCGCTGCTCCAACCATCCTCCTCCTCGCTCCGCCCTCTTCACCTGGAAACCCTTTCTTAAAGGGCCCGTGTCTACCAATTATGGTGAATTGTGCCCTTAAAGTCCGCTACGTTTTAACAAAAGAATATTCAGACCAACTGGTATTTTCATCCATCTCATAGACAACACACGTCCCTACACCTGCTTATATCCTTTTAAACTTTAAAAGCGCCAGGAAGGGAAATACCCAGAGTACTCCCATTCACGCCATGTTTGCGACAGGCATGGGCGCAAGTCCATACTGGGATGGCATCCAGCGCATTACCTGTGCCCCTGTCCATAGAGTTAGTGGTTGTGTCAGGAAGGGCATCCGACATAACATTTTGCCAAATCAGTATGCGGATTGAAAAGACCATACCGGAATGGTCGAGGCCCGGGTTGGCGGCGGCCGCCATCGGTACTGTGCCGTCACGTGGTACTGATGGCAACTGTAACATCCGCTGTGGCGAGCCCTGAGAAAAAGGGAGCACGCCAAAAGAGGAAGAAGAAGACTCCCATTCATGCCAAGGGGCAATTTTGGGAGCCCAGTTCAACTCACACACATGACTTTATACTCTGGGAGGAAGTTGGAGCAACCTGCAGAAACCAACATGAACAAAGGACAGAATAGGCATGTCCTACATAGAAAGGCCTGCATCTAATATCCAGTCCCTTTCGCAGTGGGGTGATGATGTTAACCACTAAGTCACTGCGGCACTTCCATGCACCTGTAAGCGCCTGTATACATGTACAGACAGAGTGATAGAAAGTTTCTAGCAAGACACATTTTGATGTATGTTCCTCCATATCTGTTGACCATTTGACTTGCCAGTGTTAATGTCATGGCATCAGGCACCACGGTGGTTAGCGCTGTCGCCTCACAGCAAGAAGGTCCTGGGTTTGAAAACCTTGGGGAGTCATCCCAGGTCTTTTCTGTGTGGAGTTTGCATGTTCTCCACGTGTCTGCGGTGGGTTTTCTCGAGGTACCCCGGTTCTGCCCATCATCAAAAGAAACAAGCATGTTAGGGTTTATACTCCTGTCTGTGCCTCTGACCAAGGCAATGGGAAAAGAACTGGAGTTGGTCCCCGGGCCCAGCATGAAGGCGGCAGCCCACTGTTCCTAGCTGCACAGATCACAGCTAGGATGGATTAATTTGCAGTAACTGAATTTCCCCAAGGAGATTAATAAAGGGACCCAACACCTCTCCTCCGGGCCATATCCCTCCCAGTCCACGAGATACTGCAGGCCGCGACCGCGGCGACGAGAGTCCAGGAGACGACGAACGGTGTAAGCCGGATGATCGTTGATCATACGAGGAGGTGGGGGCGGGGGCCCGAGGAACTAGAGGGCTGGTAGAGACAGGTTTGAGGCAGGACACATGGAAGGAAGGGTGAACCCGGAGAGTGCGGGGCAGCTTCAGACGGACCACAGAGGGGTTAATGACTTTGACAATGGGAAAGGGGCCAATATCCCTGGGGGTCAGTTTTTTAGCGTCCGATTTCAAGGGTAGGTCCTTGGTAGAGAGCCATACCTGGTCACCGGGGGAGTAGTCCAGAGCAGGGGTGCGATGACGATCCGCCAAGCGCTGGTAACGGCCGGAGGCCCTGAGCAGTGCAGCACGGGCTCGCCGCCAGGTCCGACAGCACCGACGGACATGGACCTGGACAGACGGAACCGGAATGTCTACCTCTTGAGAAGGAAAAAGGGGAGGCTGATAGCCGTAAAGGCATTGAAAAGGGGACAACCCAGTAGCAGACGATGGCAAGGTGTTATGGGCATATTCTACCCAGGGAAGTTGTGAGGACCAAGAGGATGGGTTGGCAGACACCAGACAGTGGAGAACAGTCTCCAATGCCTGGTTGGCCCTCGCGGCCTGGCCGTTGGTCTGAGGATGGAACCCCGATGACAGGCTGATGGTGGCACCGATGGCAGAGCAGAAAGCCTTCCAGACCGCAGAAGTGAACTGGGCGGGACACTATATCACGGGGAAGACCGTGGACCTGGAAAACCTCCCTGACCAGCAGATCCACAGTCTCTCGAGCCGAAGGCAGTTTAGACAAGGGCAAAAAATTAACAAATTTACTGAAGCGATCAACAACAGTCAGTACAACGGTGTTACCGTCGGAGGCGGGCAGACCAGAGACGAAATCCAAGGACAGATGCGACCAAGGACGGTGTGGAACAGGCAGGGGGCGCAGCAGACCGGCACTGGCCCGAGTGGAGGGCTTATTCTGGGCACAAACAGGACAGGCAGAAACAAAAGACCCAGTATCCTCCGTCATGGAAGGCCACCAGAACCGCCTACGGAGGAAGGCTAGGGTCCGGGTTACTCCAGAATGGCAGGTAAGTTTGGAAGAGTGAGCCCACTGCAACACACTAGATTTAACAGCATCTGGAACAAACAAGCGCCCAGGGGGACCGTTACCTGGGTCAGGCTGAGTCTGTTGTGCTGCCATGACCTCCCTTTCAATGTTCCAGGTGACAGCCGCAGCCGCAACCACACAGGTAGAGGGAACGATGGTGTCAGGTTGGAGCTTGGGCTCAGACTCCTCTCCATGCACACGAGACAGAGCATCGGGCTTGGCATTCCTGGAGCCAGGTCTGTACGTCAAAGAAAAATTAAAACGACCAAAAAAGAGCACCCACCTGGCTTGGCGCGCGGTGAGTCGCTTTGCTGACTGGATGTATTCCAGGTTCTTATGGTCAGTCCACACTATAAAAGGAAGCTCAGACCCCTCCAGAAAATGTCGCCATTCCTCCAGTGCCAATTTCACTGCCAGGAGCTCACGATTCCCCACATCATAGTTCCTTTCAGCTGGGGAGAGACGGCGAGACAGGAAGGCACAGGGGTGTGTCTTGACATCCTCACTGGAGCGCTGAGAAAGCACCGCCCCCACCCCAATCTCAGAGGCGTCCACTTCTACAACGAACTGCTTGGTTGGGTCTGGCTGGATGAGGATAGGAGCTGTGGTGAAGCGGTGCTTGAGGGCTTGGAAAGCTGCCTCTGCTACAGGGGTCCACAGGAACTGTCTGGAGGTGGAGGTAAGAGCGGTTAGTGGGGCCGCAACGCGGCTGTAATTGCGAATGAACCGTCTGTAGAAGTTGGTAAAACCGAGGAACCTCTGGAGCTGCTTACGGCTGGTCGGGCTTGGCCACTCAAGAACCGCTCTGACCTTGGCGGGGTCCATTCTCACCTGCCCATCGGCCACGATGTAGCCCAGGAAGGTGACTGAAGGGGCATGGAATTCGCACTTCTCTGCTTTTACGAAAAAGCGGTTCTCCAGAAGCCGTTGAAGGACTTGGCGGACGTGCATGACATGCTCTGACAGGTCTCTGGAAAAAAATCAGGATATCATCCAGGTAAACAAAAACGAAACGATCCAACATGTCACGTAGGACGTCATTGACCAGACTCTGGAAGACAGCTGGGGCATTAGTGAGACCAAACGGCATCACCAGATATTCAAAATGCCCCAGGAGGGTGTTGAAGGCAGTCTTCCATTAATCTCCGTCTCGAACCTGGACCAGGTGGTAAGCATTGCGGAGGTCTAGTTTAGTGAACACTGTGGCTCCCTGGAGAGAATCAAAAGCAGAAGTCATGAGGGGCAGAGGGTACTTATTCTTGACTGTGATGTTACTGAGGCCTCTATAGTCAATACACGGCCGGCGGGTCTTGTCCTTCTTGGCCACAAAAAAGAACCCCGCACCAAGGGGTGACGATGAAGGGCGAATAAGACCAGCAGCCAAGGAGTCCTTGATGTACCTCTCCATGGACTCCCGCTCAGGCTTGGAGAGGCTATATAGGCGGCTGCTGGGGAGGGGAGCGCCCGGCAGCAGGTCAATAGCGCAATCATAGGGGCGATGAGGAGACAGGGAGAGAGCTTGCTGCTTGTTGAACACGGCTTGGAGGTCATGGTACTCTGGAGGCACCAGTGACAGGTCAGAGGTCTCAGAGCTTGACACCTGACAGGGGACAGACTGAGGCAGAGCAGACTGGAGGCATATGGCATGACAGACGGGACTCCAACTTGAAAATCTGGCCGATGACCAATCAATATGGGGACTATGCTTAACCAGCCAGGGATGACCAAGTATAATGGGAACAACGGGAGAATTGATAACAAAAAAACTTAACTCCTCTTGATGGTTTCCCGACAACAGGAGGCGCACAGGCTCGGTCTTAGAGGTTATCCAGGCCAGGAGACGTCCATCCAGGGCATTACCTTCAAGAGGCTGGTCCAGACTAGCTGACCTAGCTGCTTCACAACACTTGCATCCAAAAAGATTTCATCAGCTCCAGAGTCAATTAAAGCCAAAAGTTTAGTGGACTGACCTTTAACACTGATGGTAGCTTGCAACTGGGTACGTGGACGAGGAGACAGAGGGCAGACAGTTGGGCTCACGAGGATCCTCCCCCTCCCTCGTGAGCCTGCTAGTTTGACGGAACGGTGAGGGCAGGAGGCGAGAAAGTGACCAGGCTGACCACAATACAAGCAGCTGTTTTCGGTGATGCGGCGTTGACGCTCCTCCGGGTTGAGCCGGAAGCGGCCGAGTTGCATCGGCTCCGAAGCTGGGGAAGAGTCACGCCTCGGGCTTTCTCGGAGGACGTCAGCCTCAGTCGAGCGAGCTCGGCCCCCAGAGTTTGGAGGTGTGGCCCGTGGAAAATTGTAGCGACCAGGAAAGCGGCGCATCCTCTCTCTCCTCCGCTCCCGGAGACGGTTGTCCACACGAATGGCCAGGGTAACCAATTCCTCCAGCCCTCCAGGCTCGGGGTAGGAAACCAATTCATCCTTTATGGATTCGCTTAGACCGTTGGAAAACCCGGCCTGGAGGGACTCGTTGTTCCATCCGGCGACGCTGCGGGAACCCTGGCGGAGAGAGATCAGTCTTTTTGAAGCATCCTTTCCCCGCACGGGATCATCAAAAACCTGGCGAAAAGCAGTGGTGAACTCAGCGTAGGATGAGGAAGTGGAGGCCCGCATTTCCCACACCGCAGTAGCCCAATCCAGAGCGCTTCCCCGGAGAAGACCCATGATGTAAGCGACTTTGGCTCCATCCGTGGAATATGACTGGGGCTGCTGGTTAAACACAATCTCACACTGCATCAAAAAAGGGCGACAAAGTCCAAAATCTCCATCATACTTACCCATGGTTCCTTAGCCGAAGTTGATGGCGCTGGGGGTGGCGGAGCTGGAGGGGCGGATCCTGGGCTAGCGGAGGCACTAATTTGGGTCTGGATTCCGGAGATCTTGGAGCTGAGCCCACGGAGGGCGTCAGCCATCCCCTGTAGCACCTGGTTGTGCTGGCCGAGGACCGATTCCTGGTTGGCTACAGCCTGGCAGACCGTGGCCAGGTCTGTGGTGGAATGGTCTGCTGGATCCATAGTGGCTGGAACGTACTGTCACGTATCAGGAAGAACCCAAAAGCAGACGGGACAACCAGGTAAGGGAGGAAATCAAGTCTTGATTGAAGTGACCGATCTCAGGGGTAGAGCAGGAGTTGGCTCGGTGGCAGGTAGACAGGCAGGCAGAAGTCCATGAATGGCGACGTTCCAGCGAAGACTGGTCCACAGTGGAGGCTTTTTAAGGGTGATGGCGATCGCTTTGATGTCAAGGGAGAGCAGCGATTGCTTTGATGGCCAGCTGGTGTACCGGGGTGAAGGGGGGGCGTCCACAGGTGTCAAGGGCGATCGCTTTGATGTCAAGGGCGAGAGGCTGTGACACTTTCACCATCAAAAGCCTGCTGTAATCCGAACCTTATGGGTTACATTTTATTTTAGGGGGTCGGCAATTACCTAATAATTTCTTAGTAATAAGGTGGTAATTATCACGTAAATTCTTGGAAATAAGGCTGAAATTACCTTGTAATTTGGGTTGGGGTTAGGGTTAGGGTTAGCTGTAAAATTACCTATAAAAAATACCACCGTATTACTAGGAAATTACAAGGTAATTTCAACCTTGTTTCTAAGAAATTACGTGATAATTATCACTTTATTACTCGGAAATTACCTAGTAATTACAAGGTAATTTCAACCTTGTTTCTAAGAAATTACGTGATAATTACCACCTTATTACCACAGTATGATTACATTAGTAACTGGATATCTTAAAAAAGATCTGGCTTTATATATTTTGTATGTTAAAGTAACAGTCAATCTAAATTTGAATCCCTCCCACCCATTGTGTAATTTATCTAGACAACTGTTTAATCCTGTGTTATATAACAGCCTATAATACTCTGTCTGTTCTACACTGAATGTATGTTTGCATTTTGGGGGTGGGGGGTGGGGTGTCAGGTGGCAGTAGTCCACCAGGTCATTTCACCAATATTACAGCAATGCTGATAGGCTTATCATTAGGGTTTTTTTTTAACATCACCAGAATACTTTTCTGGGTGTCTTCTTATAGGGAAAAGAGGCAGGGGACATAAACTTGTGTTCAATGAATGTCTTCTAATGCATTTTTTTTCTTGGTAGGTTTAAAATCTCCCCAGTTCATGTCTAATCTCACTTGTAGCAAAGGGTAGCATAAAAAGTAAGTAGAAGCCTTTTACAGTTATCAAGAGAAAAATTTGCCAGTCTGTTTTAAACTTCATTGAGCCAGCGTTGCGAAAGCAAAAACAATATCGTATTTAATAGCGCGACTGGACATGTTGCTTACCCACTAATGATTATATCAGTGAAATTTCCGAGTAATAATAAGGTGGTAATTATCACGTAAATTCTTGGAAATAAGGCTGAAATTACCTTGTAATTTGGGTTAGGGTTGGGGTTAGGGTTAGGGTTAGCTGTAAAATTACCTATAAAAAATACCACCTTATTACTAGGAAATTACAAGGTAATTTCAACCTTGTTTCTAAGAAATTACGTGATAATTACCACCTTATTACTCGGAAATTACAAGGTAATTTCAACCTTGTTTCTAAGAAATTACGTTATAATTTTTAGGGTTTGTGGAAGACCCCAAGCGCACGACACCAGACAGAGATGGGGTTAGCCGAAAACTGACGTACTTTATTCAAACATAGGAAGGTAATGAGTGACAAGGAAAAAACGGAAAGTCCAAGGGGGTAAAAACTCGCGGGTAATCTAAACGGGAACAAGGCAGGATACTTCCACGGGGAAACCTTGCAAGGGAAAAACATGAACCAAGGGCTGGGGTGAGTTCGTAGAGAAAAGGACCGTGAGAGGAGAGTCGCCGCTACTGCGGGGAGGTTACAACACGAACTGACAACGGGCACGTGGGAGGCCACCAAACGTAAGCCCAGCGCTGATGACTAAGCCCGGCCCTGACGAGCCGACTGGCTGCCGGCGTGGGGTGGGCGGGCCACGGCGCGGGGTGGGCGAGCCATAACAATAATTACCACCTTATTACTCGGAAATTATATAGTAATTACAAGGTAATTTCAACCTTGTTTCTAAGAAATTATGTGATAATTACCACCTTATTACGTAATTTCCGACCCCTAAAATAAAGTGTTACCACAGTATGATTATTACTCGGAAATTACCTAGTAATTACAAGGTAATTTCAACCTTGTTTCTAAGAAGTTACGTGATAATTACCACCTTATTACTAGGAAATTACCTAGTAATTACAAGATAATTTCAACTTTGTTTCTAAGAAATTACATGGTAATTACCAACTTATTACAAGGAAATTATAAGGTAATTTCAACCTTGTTTCTAAGAATTACGTGATAATTACCACCTTATTACTAGGAAATTACAAAGTAACTTCAACCTTGTTTCTGAGAAATTACGTGATAATTACCACGTTATTACTCGGAAATTACCTAGTAATTACAAGGTAATTTCAACCTTGTTTCTAATAATTTACGTGATAATTACCACCTTATTACTAGGAAATTACAAGGTAATTTCAACCTTGTTTCTAAGAAATTACGTGATAATTACCACCTTATTATTTCCGAGTCATAAGGTGGTAATTATCACGTAAATTCTTGTAATTTGGGTTAGGGTTGGGGTTAGGGTTAGGGTTAGCTGTAAAATTACCTATAAAAAATACAACCTTATTACTAGGAAATTACAAGGTAATTTCAACCTTGTTTCTAAGAAATTACGTGATAATTACCATGTAATTTCAACCTTGTTTCTAAGAAATTACGTGATAATTACCACCTTATTACTCGGAAATTACCTAGTAATTATAAGGTAATTTCAACCTTTTTTCTAAGAAATTACGTGATAATTACCACCTTATTACTCGGAAATTACCTAGTAATTACAAGGTAATTTCAACCTTGTTTCTAAGAACTTAAGCGATAATTACCACCTTATTACTCGGAAATTACCACGTAAATTCTTGTAATTTGGGTTAGGGTTGGGGTTAGGGTTAGGGTTAGCTGTAAAATTACCTATAAAAAATACAACCTTATTACTAGGAAATTACAAGGTAATTTCAACCTTGTTTCTAAGAAATTACGTGATAATTACCATGTAATTTCAACCTTGTTTCTAAGAAATTACGTGATAATTACCACCTTATTACTCGGAAATTACCTAGTAATTATAAGGTAATTTCAACCTTGTTTCTAAGAAATTACGTGATAATTACCACCTTATTACTCAGAAATTACCTAGTAATTACAAGGTAATTTCAACCTTGTTTCTAAGAACTTACGTGATAATTACCACCTTATTACTCGGAAATTACCACGTAAATTCTTGTAATTTGGGTTAGGGTTGGGGTTGGGGTTAGGGTTAGCTGTAAAATTACCTATAAAAAATACCACCTTATTACTAGGAAATTACAAGGTAATTTCAATCTTGTTTCTAAGAAATTACGTGATAATTACCACCTTATTACTCGGAAATTACCTAGTAATTATAAGGTAATTTCAACCTTGTTTCTAAGAAATAACGTGATAATTACCACCTTATTACTAGGAAATTACTAGGTAATTTCAACCTTGTTTCTAAGAAATTACGTGATAATTACCACCTTATTACTCGGAAATTACCTAGTAATTACAAGGTAGTTTCAACCTTGTTTCTAAGAAATTACGTGATAATTACCACCTTATTACTCCGACCCCTAAAATAAAGTGTTACCACAGTATGATTACATTAGTAACTGGATATCTTAAAAAAGAGCTGGCTTTATATATTTTGTATGTTAAAGTAACAGCCAATCTAAATTTGAATCCCTCCCACCCATTGTGTAATTTATCTAGACAACTGTTTAATCCTGTGTTATATAACAGCCTATAAAACTCTGTCTGTTCTGCACTGAATGTATGTTTGCATTTTGGGGGTGAGGGGTGGGGTGTCAGGTGGCAGTAGTCCACCAGGGCATTTCACCAATATTACAGCAATGCTGATAGGCTTATCATTAGGGTTTTTTTTAACATCACCAGAATACTTTTCTGGGTGTCTTCTTATAGGGAAAAGAGGCAGGGGACATAAACTTGTGTTCAATGAATGTTTTCTAATGCATTTTTTTCTTGGTAGGTTTAAAATCTCCCCAGTTCATGTCTAATCTCACTTGTAGCAAAGGGTAGCATAAAAAGTAAGTAGAAGCCTTTTACAGTTATCGAGAGAAAAATTTGCCAGTCTGTTTTAAACTTCATTGAGCCAGCATTGCGAAAGCAAAAACAATATCGTATGTTATAGCGCGACTGGACATGTTGCTTACCCACTAATGATTATATCAGTGAAATGCACCACCTTAATTTCCGAGTAATAATAAGGTGGTAATTATCACGTAAATTCTTGGAAATAAGGCTGAAATTACCTTGTAATTTGGGTTAGGGTTGGGGTTAGGGTTAGCTGTAAAATTACCTATAAAAAATACCACCTTATTACTAGGAAATTACAAGGTAATTTCAACCTTGTTTCTAAGAAATTACGTGATAATTACCACCTTCTTCTTCTCCTTTCGGCTTGTTCCCTGTTTCCAGGGGTCGCCACAGCGGAATCGACAGTTTCCATCGGTATCCTGTGAGGACACAACACCGATGGCGGTCTTGTCAATCCGCATAATGATCTTTCAACATTTTACGTCGGATGCCCTTCCTGACACAACCACTAACCTTATGGACGGGGGCACAGGTAAAACACTGGATGCCATCCCAGTATTCATGGACCTCCGCTTAGTAATATGCTTAAATTCAGCGGGTTGTCTCGTCTGATCTGAGGTCGTCGTCCAATCATGGATGGCGTGCCACCTCTAGCTGCGCAATACAAATGCCCCCGGGCGTCCCTCTTAAAAAACCCACAAAACAGAACCGGCGTCCTATTCCATTATTCCTAGCTGAGGTATCCAGGCGACCTGGCCTGAAGTAAACGCTTTGGACCCCGCGGGGACACTCACTTAAGAGCATCCCGGGGGGCGCCGAGAGGCAGGGGCTGGGACAGACGGTGGCTCACCTCGCGGCGGACCGTCAGCTGGATCCCGAGAGCCAACTACGAGCTTTTTAAGTGCAGCAACTTTAAGATACGCTATTGGAGCTGGAATTACCGCGGCTGCTGGCACCAGACTTGCCCTCCAATGGGTCCTCGTTAAAGGATTTAAAGTGTACTCATTCCAATTGAAGGGCCTCGAAAGAGTCCTGTATTGTTATTTTTCGTCACTACCTCCCCGAGACGGGAGTGGGTAATTTGCGCGCCTGCTGCCTCCCTTAGATGTGGTAGCCGTTTCTCAGGCTCCTTCTCCGGAACCGAACCCTGATTCCCCGTTACCCGTGGTCACCATGGTAGGCACACAAAGTACCATCGAAAGTTGATAGGGCAGACATTCGAATGAGACGTCACCGCCGCGGAGGGCAGGCGATCAGTCCGAGGTTATCTAGAGTCACCAAAGCGGTCCGAGGCGCCACCTTACGGAGGAGCGCCCCGCGAGGGTTTTGGATCTGATAAATGCACGCATCCCCGAAGGTCAGCGCTCGGCGGCATGTATCAGCTCTAGAATTACCACAGTTATACAAGTAAAGGAAGAGCGATCAAAAGAACCATAACTGATTTAATGAACCATTCACAGTATCACTGTACAGGCCGTGTGTACTCAAAATAGAAATATCCCCCACGCCGGCAGTAAACCCCACAGTAAGCACTGCAGTAGGCCTGTTTCGCTGCTTGGGTACGTTGAGGCCAAACACACAACGGCCACTTCGCGCAAACCTGCAAACTAAAGAATCCCGTCGTGGAGTTTCACCAACGCGGGTGATAATTACCACCTTATTACTAGGAAATTACAAGGTAATTTCAACCTTGTTTCTAAGAAATTACGTGATAATTACCACCTTATTACTCGGAAATTACCTAGTAATTTCAACCTTGTTTCTAAGAAATTACGTGATAATTACCACCTTATTACTCCGACCCCTAAAATAAAGTGTTACCACAGTATGATTACATTAGTAACTGGATATCTTTAAAAAGATCTGGCTTTATATATTTTGTATGTTAAAGTAACAGCCAATCTAAATTTGAATCCCTCCCACCCATTGTGTAATTTATCTAGACAACTGTTTAATCCTGTGTTATATAACAGCCTATAATACTCTGTCTGTTCTGCACTGAATGTATGTTTGCATTTTGGGGGTGGGGGGTGGGGTGTCAGGTGGCAGTAGTCCACCAGGTCATTTCACCAATATTACAGCAATGCTGATAGGCTTATCATTAGGGTTTTTTTTAACATCACCAGAATACTTTTCTGGGTGTCTTCTTATAGGGAAAAGAGGCAGGGGACATAAACTTGTGTTCAATGAATGTCTTCTAATGCATTTTTTTTCTTGGTAGGTTTAAAATCTCCCCAGTTCATGTCTAATCTCACTTGTAGCAAAGGGTAGCATAAAAAGTAAGTAGAAGCCTTTTATAGTTATCAAGAGAAAAATTTGCCAGTCTGTTTTAAACTTCATTGAGCCAGCGTTGCGAAAGTAAAAACAATATCGTATGTTATAGCGCGACTGGACATGTTGCTTACCCACTAATGATTATATCAGTGAAATGCACTGTGGTCGGCTCAAACCCATTCACACAGCTACCACCAATGCTCTCTTGATCTGTCTCTGTGAAAACTAAGATACTATCATCTGGCTTTGTGCTTTGATGAGGTTTGGGATTCATATCTAATCATCGTCCTACAGGTACTCAGTTCTTTTACTGTGCAAAAGGGCAACAGTGTGGAGTACTAGGCGACAAGACCACCCTTCAGCTGGAGGGTCCAGGCTTTCAAACAGCTGTGACAGCAAGTGCACAGTCCTCAAAGCGGCCCTGAATAAGACTCTGAATTCCGGCCAGCTTCAGGGGTCCATCTGTATAGCTCACCCTGTGTTCTGACCTCCCTGTGGTGGAGGGCAAGGAAAAAGAGAATTTCTCCTCAAGGGATTAAGCATTTCATTAACAGAGGTGCACATTCTGTCAACAGTGTTGACATGCATTGGTTGTGTTTTGAGTCTTTAAAAGTTCATGTTTTGGCATGCTCAGAAATTAAGCACACATAAATCACGGATGAAATAGGGAACAGCTATTGGCACGGAACCTGATAAAGATGGCTCCCTGATTTGTACTCAGATTTTACTTTGGCAAATTGGAGTTACTTTTGGTGAGGGCATATGTTCCTGAAGTCACAGCAAATAAGATTACTGCAATGTTCATCTTTGGCTGGATTATGATCTGTTTAACTCATGTGACTGTATCTGTTATACTCTATTCCAGTGACATTTTCTTAAGGATATAATCTCAGATTATGTGAGCGTTTATGCTTTTCAGCCAAACTTTGCACAGCAATACAGTGTAATATAGTATAGCTACTGGCCAAATAGTGTTTAGGTGTGAAGTGCCTTAATCACAGGGAATTTAGTCACGTCACTTTGTCATTTTCCTGGCCTGATTTTTCCAACCAGTTGAGGGATTTTAACCGTCAACCTCTTATTTACAAACCGTCTTATTAAACCAACCGGAAGCCCCATGTATGAACATATGCCTCCAGACTGCACAATGATCATATATTAACTTCCATTGACTGCATACTGAGAATGAGCTGAGAGGTGCGTGCTCAGTGAATGAGGTCAACACCCTTCTTATGAAACAGAGGCCCTGCAAACAAACCAATTTCGGCTGCAGCTGTCCCAGTTACCTTGTTCACAATTTCTCTTGATTTTTCAGCCCTGTATTTCGTACATTAAGCTTTGGAACAGAACGAACGTTTGTATGAGGTTACAGTCAAAGGTCCAGATGAAATGTCTGTGCTAGATTCTTCCCAGGAATATCTATCTCCGGATTATGTGTTTGGTCGTGCATGCGGGTGTGTGTGGGGGATAGGGTGTGTGTATGTGTGTGCGTGTGGTGTGTGTGTCGCAAACTACTGGATGTATCAGCCTAAAAAACAATTTTTTTTGTGCAGTTATAACTGTATGATGAAGAGCCTCTCGTAGTTGCGGTGATTAAAAACATTCTCGCTATCACCGCTCCCTCTCTCCATTCAATATCTAGCTCGCTTGACCAACGCAGCTTTCCGTCGCTGCCCGATCCGAGTCAACCGTGTGCATGCATGACTCACATCTACGGTTGACTCAGCTCGATGTCAGTCAGAAACGATGTTTCATTTCATTTGCGCAAGAGCATGAAATGAAATGATACCGTGTTTCTGATTTTGATCTATGCTGGGATAGGCTCCAGCATCCCCGCGACCTGCATTCGGATAAGCGACTTGGATATTGGATGGATTGGATGGATGGGGTCGCCAAGTGTAACAGACCTTTTTCGTAGACAGAATCCCTCTTGTGCCACGAAACACATAAATTCATTACGAAACCATCTACAAAAAAAGGCCCGTTAAACTTGGCGCCCCATACATACAGATCGGGCAGCGACAGTGTCAAAACCAAAACATTATGTATTCGGGAGTCTTGAAAGTAAACGAGAGTTCGATCGTATTGTAGCAGATTCGGGGTGGGGGGCAGTCCAGGAACCTCCACAGCCGGGACGCGACCCCGTATCTACTGCACCGCAAGCGACAACGTTAACCAGTCGACTAAAGGGTCCGACCCGTTAGTCAAGGATCAACGTGTCTACTTATCCATGCACGTTACACAAAAATTCCCACGGCTGAGCTGTGTCTTCTTACCATTGTTTTATGAATGAAAGTCAATCAGCAGAGCAGCCATTTGCCTTCATTTATCCCCCCCCCTCTTTTTCTCCCCAATTGTACTTGGCCAATTACCCCACTCTTCCGAGCCGCCCAGGTCGCTGCTCCACCCCCTCTGCCGATCCGTGGAGGGTTGCAGACTACCACATGTCTCCTCCGACACATGTGGAGTCGCCAGTCACTTCTTTTTCACCTGACAGTGAGGAGTTTCGCCAGGGGGACGTAGTGCGTGGGAGGCTCACGCTATTCCCCCCTCCCCCGAACAGGTGCCCCGACCGACCAGAGGAGTCACTGGTTTAGCGACCAGGACACGCACCCACGTTCGGATTCCCACCCGCAGACACGGCCAATTGTATCTATAGGGACCAAGCCAGAGGTAACACGGGGATTCGAACCGGCGATCCCAGTGTTGGTGGGCAAAGGAATAGACCGCTACGCTACCCAGATAATAATAATAATAATAATAATAACAAATCAATCTTATATAGCGCTTTTCTAACACTCAAAGTCGCTTTACAATAAACGGGGTGAAACAAGACAACAGATAAACATAACACAAACATACAGGGGTGGATGGGAAGGGGGGGCAGACATACAGGGGTGGATGGGAAGGGGGGCTACGAGAGAGAGAAGCGGCAGCCACACACGACGCCAGCAGTACTCTCCCACTTAAACAAATATAAAAGGGCAAGAAAAACAAAAAACAACAGCACTGTAGACGTTGATTTTCAGTAGGGGTTTACTCCCGTAGCCTATTCCTCTGCCGAGGTCTCCACTAGGCAGTGGCCCTATTTAACCCATAGCTGGGGGATGCCGCCTTCATTCATTTTATATCATGAAAACCGCGACAGGGGTTAACATTAGTTTTAATTTGGATATTGGACATTCAAGGGAATTTTAGGGACCGCATTCAAGGTTTAGTTTTCGTTTATAAAAACTTCCAATAGCTGCCCATAAACATGTCCAAATCATACAATTCAATTGTGTTGGAAAGTGCACAACAGGAGGTTCAATCCACAGCAATTACACCCCCCAGCTTTTCTTCCCAGTTGTACTTGGAGGGGAGGGTTGCACACTACCACGTCTCCTCCGACATATGTGGAGTCGCCAGCCACTTCTTTTTCACCTGACAGTGGGGAGTTTCGCCATGGGGACATAGCGTGCAGGCCCGTAGCCAGAAACATATTTTTTGGGGGGGGGGGGGTCGGGCAACACTGCCGAAAGCTACCGGTAAATAAAATTCCCACACTGTATACTATAGCCTAATACCCAACCGTACGGTAAATGTCAACGTATTAATGGCCCATAGATAATCATCAATGCATTAATAAATAAAAGTGGGTCTTACCGTATAAAAGCAGGTCCAATCGTCTTTTTTGTCTGCAAAAGATGTCCAGTACCTCTTCCGGCGTCACCACAACGTCTCTGTGCTCCGAGAGCAATGTCAGTCCATTAAGCCGTCTTTCCGTCATTGTACTGCGCATTTTGTCCTTGATCCTTCCCAGACGGGAAAAACTTCTCTCGACATGGGCACTGGTGACAGGAAGCGTGGTCAAAACGCGGAGAAGCTTGAAGATGCTTGGAAACAACTCACTGTTACAGGCATTTAATGCCTCAATGGCATTTTGTGGAACATAAGTTGCATCTTTCCATTTATCCCGCCAGGTGTCAATTTCTGACTTTACAACTTCCAGATGCGGTGACACTTAATCAGGATACAGGTTGGAGAGCGCTTGAGCTGAGCTGTCGTTCAGCATGCTGACCTTAGATGGCAGTAAGGAGCAGAGGTTTACAAAAACAACCGTCGGACCTTGTTGAGTATACTAGCCAGCTAAACTGGTCAATCCCATGACGTTGGAAACGTAGTTTACCTCCTAGTTTTGTAGGGAATGTTTGTCCGATATTGTCCGTCCAGTCCAGTGAGTATATTTATCTTCTCTGTTCGTCTGATATTTTCCCACCAATATAATCCACAAAGTCTTGTGAAAACGTTTCCGAGGTAGAGGACGGCGGGTCTGCTAACTCTGGCTCCGTCTCCGAGGAGGGGGGCAGTGGGTCTGCTAACACTTGCTCCGGAAAATCGGTAACGTTAGTGACCAGATCATCTGTAATGTTCTTGTTTTTCTTTTTTGAGTCGGGACACGTTGAAACAAAAAACTCACTGATTTTACGAATATTAACTTTACTGCTCTTGCCTGATTTACAGGTAGCTTACGGCGGCTCCATTGCTTTTGAAAAGCAAACTAGATCGACCATTTAGCTAGCATAACCAGCGGCAGGTTGCTTAGCTGACTCGTCAGACCCCTGAGCCAATCAAAAGCGTGTGATTTTATTTGTTTTACGAAACAGACCAATAAGATACATCATGTTTGGAAACAAATTAACTGACAGGTTTAACGCCTGTCAGTCACGATAGATGCAGTGTATGAGTAGGCTAGAGGGGCGGTGACAAATAATCAAAACGATAACTAAATAATTATTGGTGCCATTTCAGACGGGCCGTGGGGTTTCGGGAGGGATTCAGACACGAAAACCACCTACGTGCCTGAATTAGCGTGTGTGAGGACACGTTATTCCCGCCAGTCCCCCCCCCCCCCCGAACAGGCACCCCGACCGACCGGAGGAGGCGTTAGTGCAGTGACCAGGGCACATGCCCACATCCGGCTTCCCACCCACAGACACCGCCAAAATTCAATAGCTACCTGTATATAGGGCCTACTCATACAAAGCCAAGTGTGTTAAAAAGTGCACAACAGGAGGGTCATTCTATGGCAATTACATATTTTAAAAAAGGTTTTGATTTTTAATTAATATATTTCACACAAAAAAATCAATAGCTATATATGTAGGGCCTATTTTAAAAAAAACAAGTGTGGGAGGCGTCCGGGTAGCGTAGCACTCAATTCTGTTGTCTACCAACACAGGGATCGTTGGTTCGAATCCCCGCGTTACTTCCGGCTTGGTCGGGCGTACAGACAATTGGCTTTGTCTGCGGGTGGGAAGCCGGATGTGGGTATGTGTCCTGGTCGCTGCACTAGCGCCTCCTCTGGTCAGTCGAGACGCCTGTTCGGGGGGAGGGGGAACTGGGGGGAATAGCGTGATCCTCCCACGCGCTACGTCCCCCTGGCGAAACTCCTCAATGTCAGGTGAAAAGAAGCGGCTGGCGACTCCACATGTATCGGAGTAGGCATGTGGTAGTCTGCAGCCCTCCCCACATCGGCAGAGGGGGTGGAGTAGCGACCGGGACGGCTTGGAAGAGTGGGGTAATTGGCCGGATACAATTAGGGAGAAAAAGGGGGTTAAACCCCCCCCCAACAAAGGTAAAAACCAAGTGTGTTAGAAAGTGCACGAGGAGGGTCAATCAACGGCAATTACATGTTTGAAAAAATGTTTTGTTTTTTTAATAAACTTTCATATTACAAATAATTCCGTAGCTTTCTGGCCTACTCTTACAAAACCAAATGTATTAGAAAGTGCACAATAGGAGGGTTTATCTATGGCAATTACATGTTTGAAAAAAATGTTTCGTTGATTTCTAATATGTATATTACCAAAAAAAATTCAAAAGCTCCCTCTGGTGGTACTCAGCAATAAGTTTGTGAATGTTCTCATTCATCCAGGTCCAGTTGCACTTGATTCAATTCCTTTGGATACTCAGCAATAAGACTTCCACTGCATGAAAAGATCATCTGTACTTTCTAAGAGGCCAAGCACCAATGGTACAATTGTTTTTGCCTTGCTTTTGTATGAGCAGGCCTTAGCTACAGAAAGCTTTTTAATATTTTTAATATAAAAATGATGAAAAATCAACAAACCTTTTTTAAAAAAAATGTCATTGACGTAGCTTGACCCTCTTAGCATACACTTTCTAACACACTAGGCTTTCTAAGAGAATGCCCTATAAACAGGTAGCCATTGAATTTTTTTTATACACATAGCTATTAAAAAGCAACAAAACAGGCGTCTGGGTAACATAGCGTTCTATTCCGTTGCCTACCAACACAGGGATCGCTGGGTCAAATCCCCGTGTTACCTCCGACTTGGTCAGGTGTCCCTACAGTCAATTGGCCATGTCTGTGGGTGGGAAGCTGGATGTGGGTATCTGTCCTGGATGCTGCACTAGTGCCGCCTCTGGTCGGTCAGGGCCCCTGTTCAGGGGGGAGGCGGAACTGGGGGTAATAGCATGATCCTCCCATGCGTTACGTCCCCCTGGCGAAACTCCTCACTGTCAGGTGAAAAGAAGCGGCTGGCAACTCCATGTTTATCGCAGGAGGCATGTGGTAGTCTGCAACCCTCCCCAGATTGGCAGAGGGGGTGGAGCAGTGACTGGGATGGCTCAGAAGAGTGGGATAATTGGCCACATACAATTGGGGAGAAAAAAGGGGTTAAAAAAAGTTGGGGAAAAAAAACCAATCAAACAAAATATCTTCTTCTTCCGGCTGCTCCCGTTAGGGGTCCCCACAGCGGCTCATCCATTTCCATCTCATCCTGCCCCCTGCATCTCCCTCTGTCATGCCAGCCACCACCTGCATGTCCACCCTCATCACATCCATAAACCTGCTCTTTGACCCTCCTCTTCCCTGGCAGCTCCATCTTCAGCATCCTTCTCCCAATATACCCAGCATCTCACCTCCGCACGTCAAAACCATCTCAATCTTGCCTCTTGCTTTGTGTCAGTGCAATAGGAGCATACTAGGTTTCTGTCTGTGAGGTTCATCCCAGGGCATTATCACCGTGCCTATGAGATGACACATTAAATGCTAATCAATTCATAGAATAGAATAACCAAGCCATGATTCCCTTGTTTTGACAGTTATATTTCAGCATCAGCATATTTTCTTGGTAGCATATAAAAAAAAGAGAGGAGACAGAATGACTACAACTAAATATCAATTTCTCAACACCATCCTTGTACAAAGCAGATTGGATGAGATGAGCCGCCCCTCATTATTCACTTTTATATCAAAAGTCAACCCCTGAAATCTCAAAACCCATCTACTACTCTCCAGTTTATCAACAGAACACATGAGTGAAAAAGTGCAGATCTACTCAATTGTCTCAAAGGGCAATTCTGGTATTTTTCAACCTGTACCCTATTTTCCCATAATTTGGAGTCTAAATAACTAATAGGGACAAATTTTATTTGAATTGGTCTGGTACTGAGTGAGAACACTTCAGCTGGCAGCTGTGAAATGGGCTGCAATGTAATCCCTGGAAGCAACTGCGCCTGTCAAAAGTACGTCCACTAAAAGTGCTTGTTTTTGCCACTGACAGGCTCAGATTGTTATTGTAAGTGTCTGACAACATATGGACAGGATCCTTACAGAGAGACCTTTTTCTTTATGTTTCGCTTCATTGGGTCTCTGTTGTAACATCCCTTTTATCACTGCTACCATTTGCGTGCAGGGATGTGGTTTTACAAAAGAAGTCAAGCTGAGACCATTCATTTGAGGTAGCATAGCCTGAGACATAGAGGACAACCCGGTAGGGGAACTGCTAGCAATAACTTATCTCCAAAGCCACAGCTGAATATTTAGCCGATTTCAACAATGTGGCATTTGAATTCGATGGCCGCCCGTCTTTATTTGAGCAAGAGTATATGGATGATGAACTTGTAGAAATTGAAGCGAGGATGAGGAGTATGAGAGAGAGGAGCCACAGGTAGAGGAGGGTGAACTAGCTTCTTTGGCTGACAGTAGTCATCAACTGAAACCAGCGATCATGACTGGCGTTGGGGGCGGGCCAGACCAGGCTGTGCCCGCTCATTTGAACTCCTTGCCTGCTGATGGTGGCCCCACCCTCACATATAAAACTATGTGTTATTGATGTCATTTTGACCTGTCACAGCATCGCATCACATGACTCGACTTTTGAATTAAGTTGGCTGCTGGCGTTAGCAAGCAATGTAGGAATGGAAGAGGGCTAGACCGCCACTTCATCAGTATTGCAATCGGGTTAACAAAATGGACATCAGAAATTAGTTTAAAAAAAAAAGCTTATCAAGCGGGCCAGACCAGGCTATGGCCGCTCATTTGAACTCCTTGCCTGCTGACGGCAGCCCTACCCTCACATATAAAACTATGTGTTATTGATGTCATTTTGACCTGTCACAGCATCGCATCACATGACTCGACTTTTGAATTAAGTTGGCGGCTGGCGTTAGCAAACAATGTAGGAATGGAAGAAGGCTAGACCGCCACTTCATCAGTATTGCAATTGGGTTAACAAAATGGACATCAGAAATTAGTTTAAAAAAAAAAAAGCTTCTCAAGCATCACATCAGCATCCTCACTCGCCATGCCACCAGTGCTACCACCAGCCTGTGAGCACACCACCTCTCTTGACCTCTCTCTTCCCCGGGCGCTGCACGGCGGCTGCCCACTGCTCCTAGCTACACAGCTAGGATGGGTTAAACGCAGAGAGTGAATTTTGTTGTATGTATGTACAAATGACAAATAATGTGTATTCTGTATTCTGACTACAACATCGCCAGTTCCACAACTGAAACATTGGCGGTGCCACAACCAGCAACACAGGCCTCCTCGAGCTCAGCTTCAACAACAGCTGCTCACTCCTGCTGCTAAACGGATCTGACCAGACCGAGCAGAGCAAGCACCCCTGCAGCAACCGGTAGCCCCGGATGACCTCAGTGACAGTATGCCCAACCAGGTAAAACTGGACAGTTTCCAGCTGGAATGATCTCAGGGAAGAAACTAGGGCTGCACAATATTTTGTTTCAGCATCGTCATCACAATGTGCGCATGCGTACGTCATATCACAGGACATGCGATGGTAAGTAAGGCAAATCAACTCAAACACATCTTGCACACAACTTTTTGCTGCTTGATACAAAAGGAAACCCCACACAGTTCTCATTTTCCATGACTGATTGACAGAACTTTGTCATTTCTTGCTCCGTTTGGACAAATGACACATCACCGTGTTCATCTGCTTCTCGGCCTTGCGCAGATCGAAGTTATATGCGCAGGCTGAATCACAAAAATTACAATTCCGATTAGTGGTGGATGGGTTTCATAATTAATGAGGAAAATATTAATTACATTCTCTAAAATGTGAACAAATTTTAAGCTTAGTTTTTTTGTCAAGCACGAATTAGCACTCTCATTGCGCCAACTGCGGCGTCCATTTGTCTTGGTCAGCAATGACCAAGACCAAGACAAAATTAAAATAGAATTAAAACCAAAAAAGTAAAGGCAGAAAAGTCCCATGTGGGAGCAAATGAGTGAAATACTTAACCACAATGAGTCAAGTACTGGAATGTCATGCAACAGCTGCGAAGCGCTGTATGTATAGCCACAAAACTGGTACCTCAAACATGAAGTGATGTGTTACCATAGCATCACACTTACATAAATCCCACTGAGAATAATGGCAATGTGTGATTGGGTGCGGGTCTCTAATAAATCGGAGAAAACAATTCCTCATGGATGGGGAGATAATGCATACTTGCGGACTCGGATGACGTCAGAGCCGATCTGTGCATCACTATTCTCAGCCACTGCGCTGCGTCGTCTGGCTCATCTCCTCTTCCCGTATGAATGCCGAAAAAAGGCACCGCTCACTTTTCACAATTTCCCAACAACTCCCCCACAAAATCACCCCAATCACTCTAGAATGATTGATTCTTTCCAAATAGTTATTAAAGTCATCTGGTGAAAATTCCTGTATTTTTTCATATCGCAATATATATCGCAGAGAAAAAAATACTGCACTGTGATATTTTTCCAATATCGTGCAGCCCTAGAAGAAACTGACTTTTGCAACTGCATGGTACCACAATAGACCCTAGCGGGAATACTCAGTTAAAGCTAACACAGCCTTTTGTGTTCCATTGCGCAAATTTTGTGGAGGGTTGCTGGAGCCTGTTGTTGATAATTAATTATTATTATTAGTAGTATTAGTAGTATTATAATAACAATGCTAATAATTATAAAACACTTTTAATAAACAAAAACATTTAAGTACTGTGTAATGCAGCAGTGCACATGCAGTGGTGCTGTTACTATTTGCGCAAATTTCGCAGGGGGTTGCTGCAGCCTGTTGTTAGTAATTAATTATTATTATTAGTAGCATTAGTAGTAGTATTATAACAACAATAATAATTGTTAAACACTTTCAATAAACAAAAACATTTAAGTACTGTGTAATGCGGCAGCGCGCATGCAGTGGTGCTGTTGCTATTTTGCAATTACAGTGGTGAATTTGTGCCCGCCCATGAAAATCAAATGCCCGTCCTATTGATTTGATCTAGCGCCGCGTCCTGTTTATGAAACCCGCGATCGGTTTCATATGCATATGAAACCGGCATATGAAGCCAGCGACCGATGGCTGGTTTTGGTCGATGACTACTGCCAGCGAAAGAAGCCGGTTCACCCTCCTCTGCCTGTTGCCCCCCCGTCCTCACTTCAATTTTTAGCAGCTCTTCATCCATATACTCAGGCTCAAATAAATATGGGCGGCCATCAAATTCTAATGCCACATCCACATTATCGAAATCAGCTATTAAATATTCAATCATGACTTTGGAAATAAATTACTGTTAGCAGTTCCTCTATGTCCCAGGCTATGCTACCTCAAATGAATGGTCAGCTCCGATAAAATTCAGCGTGACTTCTTCTTTTATAACATACGAAACCACACCCCCACATGCAAACAGTCGCAGCAGTAAAAGGGATTTTACAACAGAGACTGGAACTACTACTACTACTACTACTACTACTACTGCTTTTGCTTGCTCCCGTTAGGGGTCACCACAGCAGAAGACATTTATAATAAAAGTCTGAGCCTGTCACTGGCAAAAACAAGTACTTTTTAGTGGATGGACTTTGATGGGCGTAATTGCCCTAAAGGATTAGATCACAGCCCGTTTTGTGGCTGCTGGCTTAAGCATTCTTGCTCAATAATGGACCAATTCCAATTCAGGAAACGGGCAGGCAATATCACATCACACCCTGGTCACAACCTGTTCCGACTGCTCCCCTCCTGTAGGCGCTACAGAGCACTGTACCCCAAAACAGATATAAAAAGTTTCTTTCCGTGGGCTGTCATTCAAATGAATGCTTAACATCGTCAAATAAATCCAACTATTTTGTGTATACTGTACTGTACATTGTACATATACTGGTACACTCTGTCATGTCCATCTACCTCAGGCATGTATGCAAGTAACTTGCTAACATGTATTTAAGCATTTTCAGAATATTCTCTGCACCCTTGCACTTTATCGCCTCTTACTTTGCCTGTATATAGTCAATCCTTGTGTATATATCTGACGATTCTTGTGTTGTTATTCGATGTTAAGTACAACGAGAGCCACGAAACCGGAGTCAAATTCCATGCATGTGCAAACCTACATGGCCAATAAAAAATGATTCTATTTCCAAAAGAAAATTGTCCCTATTGGTCATTGAGACTCCAAATGATGGGAAAATAGGACCCAGGTTTAAAAATACCGCAATCACCCTTTAAGTCCACGTGTCCACAGGATAGTAGCCACGTTCAAACAGATTTGCCATTTATAGACCAAATATCTCAGTGCCCCTTCCCTCCCCTAACAATTTAGACTTTTGCCTTGACCAGTGAGCAGGAGATAAACCACATTCGGGACAAATAGTTGTTCAGGTTTAAAAAAAAGCCCTCCTTTACCTGTCCCCAGGTACAGAAAATAACAAAACTAGAAAATATATTCTGACATTTGACATACTTTATGGGAGGTAAAAGTCTTTTTACAAATTCCCAGTGCCTCAGTTATCAGTGATCCATTATTTTGGGCTTTTCCTTTTCTTGTAACTAATATCAAATGTTTTTCTATCCTGATTAGCTTGAAAAATCACAAAAGAAAATGTATGCTAAATCAGAATAGAATACATCACATAGTAAAAGAAAATGAAACATTGCTGGCTTCAAGAACACCCTACTGGCCAGCTGCTGAACACTATAAAGAGTTCAAGCTTTTGGTTGAGACCTCTGCATTCAGTCCAGAGTGGAATGGTGGAATAAGCAGTACATCCACTACAAGTGTCCTGCCAACAGGGGGCCTAATTCCGGAAGAGCAAAAGTTTAAGGGGTCAAGGCCAGCAACATCATCCAAGGTCATTGGTGACAGGGTGAGGTCTACCAGAGATAGGCAGGAAAACAACATGAGGTCTAATTCCTCTCTTGAACAAATACAGTCTCCTGTGGACAAAGACCTGCCTCCTGCAATGTGATGTCATAGTCCAAGTGGGCGAGTTTCCGTCTGGGGAAATTAGTGACGAGCTCGAAGCGTTCGTTGGGATAACCCTTGGACTGGACATGTCTTACCAGGGCCTTGAATGTGAAGGGGTAAAAAAGTAAAGATGAAAATCAATTATTACTTATGCCATGATACAAGTTGAAATAAAAGGCTGAATGACCTGAAGAATGGCCTGATATGCAAGGTAGATATGTATAATCTCACCATAAGTTTGGCTTTGGATGACAGGGAAATTTGCTCTCTCTGTCCATCTGGGTAACGAAGCATCAGCCTGGCCTTAGGACCTGACGGGGAAAAAAAGACAAATCAGTCAGATTCGACAGGCAGCTGTAAATAGAGATGAAATGTATTGTCACATTCATCTTAACTCTTAAGACACATCTATGCATATTTTCATGAAAGGACAACAAATGCAGTCTGTCATACCATTGTCATCAAGGTATTCAGAGTCACTGGGTTCGGTTGTGCTGGGCTGGGAAGGCCCAGCGTTCTGGGCTGTTGTGCTACAATGGTTCTCTCCAGAGTCTGGGTCAGGCTGAGAACGACTTGGCCCTGCAGCGGGAGGCTCCAAGTGGTTCTTTTTGCTGTCCTCTTTCCTATGGCTGTGGTTATTTTCTTTGTAAGGGGACTTTCTGTGGCAGGAAGGGGGGCTATCAGCGCAGCGGGGCTGGGGGACTGCGGCAGTTGAAGGGGCAACAGTGTGTCTGCTGGAGGAGCTCCTCTCTTCCTGGGGCTCTGGTGTTTCGTTGTCTGAACCGTCGACGGAGATGGGCCCCTCACTGTCGGAGAAAGGCTCTGCGTCAGAGTCATCATCTGATCGGGGGGAGTCTGGGACTGCCGGGATGGAAGAGGACTCATAGTGGGTCTCCTGAAGGGAGGCTCGAATGGCGGCCTCCAGCTGGCTGTCCTCACTGGCATCAATCAGACTCTCCTGGGTTGGAAAAACACAAAGTGTAAAAATGTTTGGATGAATAAAAAAAAAAAAAAAATCCGAGCAAAATGAAAGAACAAACAAATAGAGAGAACAGCGGATCATATGACTAGGAAATGTGAGAGTGCAAACTCCTAAAATTTCATTCTAAAGAACAACAGACATTAAGGAAAACAAATATGGAGTGAGAGAAACAGAAAAATAGCTCATTATGAGGCAGAAAGTGACACAGCAGACCCAGACAACAGAGATCAGACTCACAGAGCGAGCTCGTTTGGCAGGGGGTGCATGGCAGGATGGCCCATCTAACTGCCCATGCTCTGCCAGGAAGCCAGTTGCCTGCTCTAGAAAGGATGCCACATCCAGCTGGTTCCATTCCACCATTTTTTGACCTATAAGTGGAGATATGGGGGAGCAGAGCTACAGAATGGATATCCCAGTAGGGTTCACGTGTATATAAATAGTTTTAAATTAAACTAAATGATTGTAAAAAAAACCATCCTCATTAAGTAGGTGATTTTTAAAAAATTGTAAAAGAGGAATCTAAATGCCCAAATCTTACATATAGACTACATACACTGTAAATGGGTATGGTTTCACTTCTCTCTTTAGATAAGATAAGATATACCGATTAAGGTCTGTCACTGGTCTGCTTAATGTCAATAGTCTCAAATGGCCCATGTCAAATTTTTATGTAATACACGTGTGAATAAGTTAATCGTTGTAAATCACATTTCGTTGGCTTTACGCATATGAAATCAGTAGCGATTGTACAGAAAACAGCTTGTGTTCTATTATAACAGGTGTCTGAAATTCAGATTTGACCAGAAATATAAAGCGCTTTGAGTGGCTGTTGCAGCTACAAAAGCACTATAAAATGCAACTTGACTGATTGATTGATGTACTTTTATTAATTCCCGTGGGATTTTTTTGGGATTTTGATATACTCTATTGATCCCTGTAGGGAAATTATGCTCTGCGTTTAACCCATCCTAGCTGTGTAGATAGGAGCAGTGGGCAACCACCACGCAGCACCCGAGGACCAACTCTAGTTCATCTTGCCATGCCTCGGTCAAGGGTACACACAGGAGTATTAACCCTAATACACGTCTTTTTTGATGGTAGGGGAAATCGCAGTATCCAGAGAAAACCCACCACAGACATGGGGAGAACATGAAAACGCCACACAGAGGATGACCTCAGATGACCCCCAAGGTTGGACAACCCTGGGGTTCGAACCCAGGACCTTCTTGCTGTAAGCCGACAGTGCTAACCACTGCGCCACCATGCCGCCCAATAATGTCTACATTAATTAATGTCTACATTATCATGGAATCTTTGATGTGTTAGTATATTTGTTACTTTTGACTTTTTGGATTTAGATTACTTTTTCTTTACTTAATATCTGTATTATGACCAAGTGTCGCACTTAGCGGCACATAATGTCAAGTTTTTTTTTGCATGTGGAAAATAACTTTGCAAAATAGCAGATTCTGATTCTATCAATTCACTGATTACAAAAACATGCAGTATGTTTTTAGAGATTAAAGGAAAATCCTATAGTTGGACTGTATTTAATCTACCATCCTACATCTCTTGCTTTGTCCCAGTCAACTGACAAAGGATAAAGTAGCTTCGTTAATTAATTATATCAAATAAAAGCTCTGCCTCTGATTTTTGCATACAAAGGGAGAATAAACTGGAATTAAAAAACCCCCAGCTCCAACAAATATTAGGAGAGGCATTGCACAATTCATACACACGTATCAAGATGGTCTGTGATAAAACATCTATAAATAATATATAAGTGTCACCTCTTAGTGTTCAATATCTTCAATCCCAAATTCAATATCTTTCTAATCACTTAACTTTATTTGATGACAATTCAGTTAAAAAAATACAACACAGTTTAAATGTTTTGACCTGAATTGAATGTGTGTATCTGTGACCCATCAGCCTCTATTAAAGACCCACCTGTGCGGGGATCTAGGATGGAGATGTAGGGGAACTTGTTCAGCTTGTAGAACTGGATGTATCGCTGTCCCTCCTCACTGTCATGATATACCTGTAATTAAAAACAAAACAAAAGAAAAACTGGTCAACTGATGAAGAATAAATGCGGGGAAGCATTTAACAAGTGTTGAGTCTCAAGACCTTCTTTAGAAGATGTGAAGATTGGGAAAAGGTGGGAGAAATGTCAATGTAGCATCAGTCTACCAACTGTGGAAGCGAAGTGATCAAAAACTCAACAACGTTCTGTGGTCCTATACAAATGTTTGTATATTTACTGCATCTTTTTTATTGTTTGTTTGCTGATACTTCATGACAGTACGGGGCGTACATGAAGAATAACATTTTACTACCTTAATACTCCCTACTTGATCATTTGTAAAGATGTAGATAATCTCTAACTATCTTGTCAACCTCAACTGGAAATGACTCAATATGTTAGCATTAAAATCTTACTAGAAACCACCAGCTCAAAAATCAACAAAACACAAGCGATTATGTGATATTTTAAACCACTGCAGATGATAATACACTGGCAGCTACAAAGAATTCAACTAGTTCAGAGAAGAAGGAATTGCACATGATGGATGCCGAAGCCAAAGTGATGTTTCCTTAGCTCTATATGCTCTTTTGCCCATATTAACTGGCTGATTTGTATTCACTGGCCAAGATATCAACTCCTTCAGCAGGTTGGCTCAGTCATGTGACTTAACAAAACGAGTGCAGACCTGCCAGAATATGAAGTGCTCTCTGATGATGGTCCTGACTGCGTCATTGCTCCACACATCCCTGTTTAGACACTGGCAGGCAAAGTCCTGTACATTCTGGATGTTGATCATCAGCCATTTGTTCTCTAGCTGTCCACAGTCTTTTGCCTATAAACATGGAGGAGAAAATATAGAATTAGTAGCAGCAATCGACAGCACAGTGGCGCAGTGGTTAGCGCTGTTGCCTCACAGCAAGAAGGTCCCGGGTTTGAACCCCAGGCCGTCCCAGGTCCTTCCTGTGTGGAGTTTGCGTGTTCTCCCCGGGACTGCGTGGGTTTCCTCTGGGTGCTCCAGTTCCCTCCCACCATCAAAAGACATGGATGTTGGGGTTAATACACCTGCCTGTGCCCCTGGCCAAGGCAATAGTGGAAAAAAAGAACTGGAGTTGGTCCCTGGGCGCTACACTGCAGCTGCCCGCTGCTCCTAGCATAGGATGGGTTAAATACAGAAAACAAAATTCATTGTATGACAAATAATAAAGTGACATCTTAAAAAAAAAAAAAAAAAAAACACCAACAAAGCGTGATCTTGTCACATCTTTGTCTGTACTTGTGTACCCATGCCCCCCGAATGTCATGTGCATACTCCATGTTTGTAGTTAAGTAGTTGTACCTGTGTACACATGTGTGAGTATACTGATATATTCATGTCAATTTGAATGGAGGTTAACTTATATTTTAATGTACAGGCTGTGGCAACACATTTCTTCAAGATGGACAATCAAGAATCTATCTTGTCAATTACTGCTGACTAAAAAAATTACTTTGAAAAATTGATGGGGTTAGACAGAGAATATATATAGTCATCTACATAGATGGCCAAATATTACTGGAAATTTAGAACCCCTTAAAAGTGAACAGAAAAAAGTAACAGATCCAGTAAGTAACTCCTCACCGTCTCAAAGCTGCCTTTGTGCATGAGCTCAATAGGGGGACGGAAAAGGTCTGCCAGGGTGCTCAATTTCTTATCCACCAGGCTACCGTTACGCAGCTCTTGCTCCTGGCGGACTAGAAAAAGATATCTTTAGTTATCAATCAATGTTATGGAATAGCTATCATTAGTGAAAGAGGGTGAGATTACACTGAATAGTGCAAATCTAATTTTTTCCAACCTAACTCTTAAATTGTCAGGAAACGGAGCATGGAAAGATTCAAGAAACTCACTTGTTTCTGTTTGGAAGTCCCGGAAGCCATCAAATATGGATCGGGCAGGTCTTCGCCGCTTTGGCACTTCAAGTACCATCACATTACAAGTCACATCCAAAAAGTAATCAAAAGAATGTCAGCAACTACAATGACTTAGTGTCAACTTCCAAGAATATGATACAGATGCAGCACAGTACCTCCAAACAAAGGCTCTGGTTCCACCAATATGTCCTGCTTCTGGGGAATGGGCGCTCTTACTTCACTGAAACAGAAGACACCACATTCAATTCAATATGCCCCCCCCCCTCAACTGACAACTAAAAAGCCAGTGTGGATCCAGTGCTGACAAAAAGAAAAGGGACTATTATTAAGTTACAAAAGGAAAGTGGTCTGAGTTACTATCCAAGACTGTCCCCTAGGTGCCACTGGACACAGTGGTCAATTGGAATTTTGTGAGGTGAGGGAGTTTGATTTGACTAATAGCACATAATGGTTGGGTATCTTTAGAAGAATGTGAACATCAATATATTAGCTAGTTTCAGTTTGGTGGTAAGATCACTCGTCTTCTTTCAATCTACCGTTCCGCTCATGGGCCATTTTTTAGGGTGCACCCACAAGTGCAGGTTGACACAACAAAAAGTTAGTTTTCACAAAGAGAACATTATTCTTAAAAACACAAAAATAACTTTTTTTGTGAATTTCTAGAGCATAATGTTAAATAGATTTAAATTAAGATAAATTAGGTAACAAGAATTAAAATACATTTTTCGTTTCATGGGACCTTTAACCCTTCACTATGGTGTCCATCTAGGTTTAACTGCAGTTCCCCTACAGTCCCCTGCTGTGCCCATTGCCAACATCAAAGCATGTACTTACTCTGCAGGTGGCCCTCGACTGCTTGAAGCCCCTGTTGAGCTGGAGCTGGTGCTGGGCTCCTCTGCGATGGCCCCTCCATCCAGGAACATAGTGACTGCCATTTCTAAGTTGTTGTTGCATGCTTCCAACATATGTTTTCCTACACTCTCTGTGGCCCCTGGAAGAGAGGCACAGCAGTTCATAATTCTGAATAACATTATCATGATAAATCCATGCAGGATTGATGGACATTGTAAAAAAAAAAAAAAAAAAAAAGCCAGGCAATACCGTTTAATTACAACCCCTAATCAGAAAAACTTGTTAAATTAAAATTAAAACTGAAAACAGTGATTTTTTTACCTCATTAATTTTATTTTTTTAAAATAAAATAAATACATATTTCAGTTTTGATTCTTACAACATATTTAAAAAAAAGTTGGGACATTAAAGCATGTACCACTTTGTAATGCCATTCCTTTATACAACACTTAAAAGATGTTTAGGGACGGAAGACACCAAGTAATGAAGCGTTTCAGGTGTAATTTTGTCCCATTCTTCCTGCAAACAGATCTCAAGATGTGCAACAGTATTGGGTCGTCATTGCCACATTTTGCTTTTCAAAATGTGCCACACATTCTCTATTGGGGACAGGCTGGGACTGCAAGCAGGCCAGTCCAGCACCCACACCCTCTTCCTCTGCAGCCAGGCCTTTGTAATGTGTGCAGAATGTGATTTTGCATTGTCTTGTTGAAATATGCATGGAATTCCCTGGAAAATATGTCATCTCTAAGCAGCATATGTTGCTCCAAAATCTCCATGTACTTTTCAGCATTAATGGTGCCATCACAGAAGTGTATTTACCTTTGCCAAGGGCACTGACTGACACAACCCCATACCACGATAAACCCTGGCTTTTGGACTTGTTGCTGGTAAGTCTGGATGGTCTTTTGCCTCTTTGTTCCAGAGCACATGGCATCCATTTCTTCAAAAAATAACCTGAAATACTGATTCGTCTGACCACAATACACATTTCCACAGTGTGATGGTCCATCCTAGATGTGTCTGAGCCCAGAGAAGTCAACGGCGATTCTGGACACGGTTAACATAAGGCTTATTTTTGGCACAGTAAAGTTTTGTCTAGCATTTGTGGATATAACTACGTATTGTCATGCTTGACAAAGGTTTGCCAAAGTAATCCTGAGCCCATGTGGTTGTATCGCTTATAGATGAATGGTGGTTCTTGATGCAGTGCTGTCTGAGGGATCGGAGAGCACACTTCAGCTTGGGCTTGTGCCCTTGCCTTTAAACCGAAATTCCTCCAGATTCCTTGAATGTTTTAATTATGTTATGCACCATTAAGGGTGAAATATCCAAATCCCTTCGTATCTTATAATTTACAATGAGACGTAACAAATAAAGAATCCTAAATCTTTCTTCGAGGAACATTGTTTTCTAAACATTTAAATAATTTTCTCACGCATTTGTTGGGAAACTGGCGATCCTCGACCCATCTTTGCTCCTGAAGAACTAGCCCCCTCCTGGATGCTGCTCAAAGTAAATTTATATATCACTGCCTTCTTTTTTTATTTGCATTTCCATACCATCTTTTTCCGAGCTGGGTTTGTGCAAATATGCAAACGAAGAATAACTTTGAGCTCGACTTAGTGGAAAACAATGCACCGCTCCTCTACGGTATATGTTGCTAGTAGCTCATTAAACGTGATGAGCTCATCGACCATACAGCGACATGGATTTGAAAGGTATTTGCATGTATGTACAAATGAAATGTGAGGTATAATTTTAAAACTGACTGAAAATTGAAAGCGTACGGTCAAGTCTGTATACGATGCCGACTTTAGTGTTAACTGCGCATGTCCGTTTCACTTTCCAAGTCCTCAACAGAATCTGCCAAAAAAAAAGACGCTTCCCGACTCATCTGTTTGACTAAAACACCGAGATATTAGGGAGCGTGCTGTGATGGTCACAGCACACACAAACTGTTAAGCAACTTTTATTGCACCAGTGACAGACAAAAACCGCTCAACACCAAGATAAGGTCACACCAAACTGAGGATGTTTCATTTTCATCCAGCCACCAGTAACCCTAAGGCGGAGCCTCAAGGCTGATCGTGGGGGAAAATGTTGAACACCCGACGTCCATTCTATATCAAACATGCTAAAGAAAACAGTAAACAGCAAATTCTGGCGAAAGTAACCTCGCTGAAATCAATAGTACAACGTAATGGGGGAAATTTAAAAGTCCCTGAGATAGCTGAAATGTCACCCTCATGGTTTCGTAAGCCCTTTTCGGGATCGTTTCACTTGAAAGTTCACCAGCTAGCAACACAGTTGTCGGCCGTGACTGGCTGCTGTTCTTTTCCCTAAGAGGAGCATTGACAGGGGGCACTGCAAGACTTCAATACCCATTTTTGTTTCGTACGCAGGAAATCTGGAGTGCTAGAGCAAATGGGTTGTTTCGGGGGATAGCCCATGACGAATTTATGAAGGCAAAATAAAATAAAATGTTTCGTTTACCTGTTATCGCTGTGAATTGTTGTATTAACCCGTTCACCCCCGGAGTTGATGCATCTCCGAGCGCCGCCATCTTACCGCCACAAACAACAACACAAATGTTGCGCTTGCGCTGTGTCGCTTTTTTGCCTGGCGCAAGGCCCGCGCGTCACGGAATTGTGGGTATTATGCGGCGTTATGGGTAATGTAGTTCACTATTGTTAGACGTTGAACAAGGGAAGGGTAGTTTTTTTTTTCGCTTTCGATTTATTGTTATTATTATCCATCCATTCCATCCATTATTCAAACCGCTTATCATGCTCTCCAGGGTCGCGGGGATGCTGGAGCATATCCCAGCAACCATTGGGCGACAGGCGGCTATTATTATTATTATTAGTACTAGTACTAGTAGTAGTAGAAGTAGAAGTAGTAGTAGTAGTAGTAGTAGTAATCAGTTAATAATAAAAATAATAACAATAATAATATAGTAGTAGTAATAGGGCTATTGTAGTATTAGCCTTGTAGTCATAGTCAAAAACTAAGTGAAAAACCCCAAGTCGCATAAGTTGCTAGCTCAGTCAAAACTGCCCATTCACTGAGGCACGATGAAGGGAGAATGCACTGATTCTCCCACATTATAACAGATAGCAATAAATATTAAAGCGTATTTCTGATTCCTTACATACACATAATATATATATAAATCTGATTGCCCCACACCAAAGTTACATGTTTTCAGGTGGTAGTACTTCCTCGTGATAAAAAATTGGGATGCACTTGCTGAACAGCATCGCATTCTAGTTCCCGTTTCAAGGGCTATGGAAGCAGTAAAGGTGTACTTAGTTTTTCAGACATGGCTCCTTCATGTTGTTGTTGTTGTTGTTGTTGTTTTTTTAAATTGAATCAATAATAGAAAATATCTGTTGAGTGGATTGAGGTTAGATACATCTACTGTTATGACTAGGTCATAATCCCTATTGCCCCAATATGTAACCCCATTGAAGGAGAATGTACATGCTATTCCACATCACTTCACACAGACACAGAAGAATTGAATCTTTTGATATTACTATTTTCCTATAAAAACTAGCTGCATTTTGGTTATTAAACTCCAAGGAAATGCAGATCAGAGAAATCAAGAATATTACTATGATCAATGTATTGCACAAAGCAAGTTATTTTTCTCTTTATGTCTAATCCACAATTGCATGTAACTGCAGGACAATGAAAGTCTTTCCTCTCCAGAGAAGGTCAATGATTTGATATTACCAGGTGTCTCTATGCACGCTCAATAATCCAGGTAAGGAAATCACAGAAAGTTGAATCAGTTCATGTGGACACATTTATTGAGAGAGAAACGTTTCATCACTTATCTAAGTGACCGCTTCAGTCTCAACTGACTGCAGGTAGTGGCTGTTGCAGCTAGAAAAGCGCTATATAAAATGCAACTTGATTGATTGATTCATCCCCACCCTTTTAAACAATACAGTGGCATAAGGGGAGTCATAAGGGGTGTAGCATTATTAGCATAAAAAACCTCAGTCCTGAACCAGGGAGTGACTCAAAAGCAAAGCCATATTTTAATTGAATTATGTACAAAAGACAAGGATGGCTGTCAGTATTTGTGTGTGATCAACTCAGTTTTTGATTAACAAATAAATCTTTCGTTAGAACGTGGTCAACTCATTCACACCAAAAATATTCCCATGTAGGGAACTTTAGCCTAACAATATTACAGAAAGCAGAGGTTACTGTAATGCCATAACTTTCATACATATTACTTTAATCATTTTTAACAGGTTGCCTTTTCTGTACAGGAACACTTTTTCCCAAAGCTAGAAACCAGAAAACCAAAGCTTTGACTTGGGAAATTAAACGAGACAAAACCAAACTGCAATAACTGCTTCACTGACTTCAAATCCAAAACTAACTTTACAGACACATTAGAATGCCATTTCACATCTAAACAAGCTTTATTTCATCGTAGTGCTCCCTGTTGCCAACACTGTTGCCAACTCTGTATACTTAGATACTGTCGTGGTGTCAACAAAGTCAGTCTCTAATACCGTCAAAGATGCAGCTCTAAGGGTCACACTGGGACAGACTTGTGGGACTGAGCTGTCCCATATCAGAGCAATTACAAACAACTTTGAGAAGCTTAAGCATAAAAGAATATGTATGTACTGCTCTTCTTTTGATCACTTCGGTCAGATGCTATTTCTGTCTCCTTGAGAATTTAATGACTTTACAGTTCAAATGTTACATCATCACACTAACCGGTGATGAGTGCACAGCCTGCTGGACAGCCTGATATGCACATCAGAGCAAGATTAATTAGATGCAGATTCAGCAATTAATTTAAATTGGCCAATTTTTGTAGCATATAATTTCCTTCGTAGACCAGTGTGTTTAAGTGCAGCTTTATTGAACTGCTTCAAAAAATGTACTGTGGGGTTTCGGTATGGCGTATGAAGTAGCATTCATAATATTTCCATGACAGTACCATTTGCTACCCAACTCAGTACAATATTTCGAGGCAGAAGGTACCAAGGTGCATGTTGAGCTAAATTGTCAAACATATAACATACCAAGGGTTAATTTTTGTAAGCTGTTATAGAATGGATTTTCCCTTTCAGCCATCTTGATGTTACAGAATTTTGGATGCACATTCTTAGCTTTATTCACAGGCCTAGTACCTGGAATACATCTTATGAGACCAGTTTCATCCTGTCAGAACAAGTGATTAATACTTGTAAAATTCCTTAAGACCGTTAAAAGTAGGATTGACACCAACACCTTGTGATTTTGCAATGCAACTTCAATAATACCGTGATAAAATAAGACTGCCTCTCTGTTATAAGATGGGCATTGTCATGATGACGGCAGAATAAGCCCCCGTCTCATACTGTATTATGCATGCAAAAAAATTGGGAATAGGGAGGATAAATGAGGATATTGTTGAATTAACTTTTTGAAATGTTGTTTTCACAGTTCATATCCAGCCAAATAAATTACTAAGCGTTCAGACTATAGCATAGATCAACTTGTGCATGAATACATGTGATTGCATGTGGATGAACCATGGGTGAATTTAACGTCAGTGTACATGTATATTTGTACATGAGCAAGTAAGACTCTGTGCGCATAGACCAGTGTCTGTGAGGCCAACATGTTTCAAAATGAGGTCCATTTTGTGGGTGGGGCAGGCAGGGTGGTGAGGGAGAACAGTGTGGAAAAACAGCAGGCAAAGTGTGAGACTGTGACTCAGAAGCGTATGAAAGTAGCATCAATCTGGCGCACGGTGGGCAATGCAAGCATGATCTTTCGCCGATACTGAGGGTCCTTCTGTAGTGGGTTCCTCTCCAGATAGACTGTCTCCAGATTTTTTGCATTCTTCAGCTCGTCTAGATCTGACCAGTTATCTATTTGATTATCGTTCATCTGAAGATAGAGGGAGACATTGTGTGGAAATTAAAAGAATTTTAACTTTTTTTGGCTGATACAGCTCAGATAGAAATTTGAGGCAAATCAAAGGGTTGCAGATTAAAGATGAAAAAACAAACAAACAAAAAGAGATTAATATTCACTTTTCAATTCATCCTTTTTGCATACCCAGAATTCCTGTAGCTCTGTCAGATGGCTGATGTTTTCAATTTTCTTTACTCGATTGGCTGCAATGTCCAGAGTCGTGAGCCTTTTCTGTAAGGAAAAACAATGGTGTTGGTATGTCATTCTGGTATATTGCTGTAAACTTTATTACATGTTTTGCACTGCTAGCAAAGTGCTGGGTGAACAGCATGACAACCAGGCCTTTCAGAAAGACCTGTTGCATTTCTATGACTCACATTGTTTTCCAAGCCCTCAATGACCTCAATGCCATTGTGGCTCAGATACAGCTCTCTCAGGTTGACCAGGCTCTGTAGACCCTCAATTTTAGTGATGCGGTTACTCTGGATATACACACACACACACACACACACACACACACACACACACACACACACACACACACACACACACACACACAGTAAATGCTACATTTTGAATTTCAAAAAGTGTATCACAAACATCCATTTGTATTACTGCCACCTATTCAAGGGTGAAAGATGATTTATGTGAGTATACCTGGATGCTTAAAACAGTCAGATTGTGCAAACCCTCTAGATGCTGAAGCTGAGTTATCTTATTAGTGCCAAGGAACAAACTTTGCAAGGATGTGAGTGAATCCAAGTTCTCTATTACCTTTAGGAACAACACAATGGAGAAAGAGAGAAAAAAAAACATTAGTCCAAATAGTCATATTACAAATTTCCTCTATTTTATACTTGTTTTACTCCCCCAACAATACTGCATTTCACACAATTTCATACAATCAGTTTCTCATTAAAATATGTCAATCTTTGAGAGGCTTTTTTGGCCTAACCCGAATGCGGTTGGAGCCCAGCTCCAGCATCTCCAGAACTGTGAGGTGATCCAGGTTGGCAATGGAATTGATCTTGTTGTGAAGTAGAAAGAGTTTCGTCAGTCGAGTCAATCGCTCCAGACCTTCCACCTTTCTAAGGATGTTGAAGGATGCATCCAGTTGTCTGTAAATAAAAACAACAATCATTCTGTGGATGTTAAAACATGCAGAGTTCTCTAAGACATCAAATGTCAGCCATAAAATATAATACAATCCATTTTTGCCATTCAATATTGTTTCTGAGAACTGAGTGAAACACTGTGAACAGTAAGGATGGAACGATGTTTTTTCTGTGTTGCTTATTTTTGGTCTGCAAGCCTACTGTTTCAGACTTGACTCACTCCAACTCTGTGAGGTTCTGCAGGTTCTCCAGTTTGCGGATCTGATTGTCATAGAGATCCAATTCCCGCAGCGAGCTCAGACTATCAAGGTTCTCTATTTTTTTGATGAGATTCTGACGCAAGGAGAGTGTCTTCATAAACACACACAGAGAAAAAAAGAAGAATCAAATGAAACTATTAATTATTGGTAATTTTATAATACAATAAGTTCCTTTGTTCCTTTAGCACAAACAAATAGCCAAGAAAGAAAAAAGTATAAGCTTGAAACCTAATTCTTTATTTCTAATTCAAAAGTGTAATTTGGAGTTGTCATGCTCAATAATCCAGGCAAGAAAATTAAAGAAAGAAAGTTGAATCAGTTCATCTGGACATGTTTATTGAGAGAAATGTTTCATCACTCATCTAAGTGACCACATCAGTCTGAACTGACTGCAGGTCAGGTCCTTATAAACAATACAGTGGCATAACAACCAAAAACGATCGGTTTCATATGCAAATTGCTGTCAGCATGATGTACGACAGACCTTATCTTACAATGCTGTGATTGCAACCATTCCCCAATCCCCTGTGAATAGTACACATTGTCATCGAGACTCTAGATAATTCTCATGGCACCGATCATTTTTAGTCATTATGCCACAGAGTGATGAAAGGCATCTGTCAATAAATGTTATATCCAGGTGAACTGACTCAACTTTCTTTGATTTTCTTACCTGGATTATTGAGCATGCATCAACACGTTTCTCTCAATAAACGTTGTGTCCAGATGATCTGATTCAACTTCCTTTCTTTGTAATTTTGAGTTCTATTCATTGTCAAGTCAGAGACAAGGTTGCCAGAGAAAGAGACATTAATTAATCATAGAACATAACAGAACAGACCAGTAACTTACTTTAGCTTTCTGAAGCACCTCCAATCCTTCAATCTTACCAATACGGCAGTGAACAAGGTCAACATCCTGGAGGCATAAGAAGCAGTTGATGGCAACGTCAGTGTAATAAAATATGGTTCAGGCTTTGTGACTGTTGATGGACGCAAACAGTAACAATCTTAAGACTAACTTCTCACCTCTTCCTCTGGGTCCAGGGTTATGGTGTCCATATCAACTGGGGACTCCTCTTTACCTAAAATGTGCAACAGATTTAATCACAATAATTATATGGATGTTGAAAACACAAAAGTCCATATTCAACTAGATAAAGGGTTCCAATCTGAATTTCTCTTCCACCTTCTGCACTCTTAAAAGTTAACCCTCTCACTCCCGTATTAAAAAACTGACATGCAACATGAACGTTCATAGACATGATGCTATGAAAAAGAGTCTGATTGTTTAAGTTGCAATTGATAATTAGACAGATTCACACTGTATATTATAAAGAAATATTATTTTGATTTACTTGTGGCTGCGGGTTGATTTGGATCCGTCTCACCATTGATACTCTTCCTCCGGATCTCATCATCACCAGATTCCTCAGACTCACCCCGCCGGTCCACTACAGAAAGGGACAGGGAGGGATGCTTCACATCATCATGTAGCCTGAGGTGTAGCTGTTAACTTACACATTTGTCATGTTTAGGTATATCCAACTGGAAATTGAGAAATTATCATCAGCTAATGTTATAACCAATGGGATGGAAAAACTTGGCCTTTCCCATGTAACCAATGACAGTGAGAAAACCCCATACCCAACAGTCCCTGGCTGAACCTTGGGTATCAATCGGTTAAAGAAACAATAATTAACCAGTTGTGTGTCTGTATTCTGTGCGACTGCGAGCTCATACTTAAGAAACATGTTTAAAAAACGCGAACAGGCTATAAAGCATACTGTTTATGGCACTGAATGGGCAACTCCTCGTTTCTTGTCGTGGTTAGCTTGCTAGCCAGTTAACGTTAGCTACATTGGCGTTAAATGGTAGTTAAGCTAATCACCGCTAACCACTACGTTAGCTAACGTACAGCTGGTAACAGCTACCAGCTACTGTGAAACTGTTAAAAACTAGAAAACGCCTGAGACAAATTGTCAAACAACTCGAGTTAAACAGCAATTCCGTTTGCGATATTCAAGGCAGAAAGGCTAACTGGCATTGGCGATCAATCAGCACGACAATGGGCCAATACCGTGTAACTCACGTCTTACTGCTAGGCTATATGTGTACATTAGGTAACGAGCCTTGTTGTTAGCATACCAGCTAGCAAAACCCAGAATCAAGGTCTAGGCAGCAACTGGGAAAAATCATTTCGTACGGATCAACTGATGAACTCCGACACAGTGATGTTTGTCTACATTGAAGTACCTTGAACCATCTCCGCAATTATAACACAATGGCACATTTCATAAATACTCACCTTCCATCTCTTGAGGATCTCCAACAGACGGGGAAGCCATATTTCCTGTAAACATTTGGACGGACGTTCAACCAATCCGGTGGCGGCACAGCTGGCTCGTACTGCATATGGCCACAAGATAGCGCTAATAACACACGTAATGGCGATTTGGGCGTTGCATTGTCCTGTACATAACTGTTGTACTCATTTTCCCTGAACATATTTGCTTAAGACAATGTAAGAAATTACTTTTAGGGTCTAATGATGATTTGCCTCGACGTGCCAGTACAGTATGCCAATCCCAATCTTACACTGGGTGCGCATGCTCCCTGCAGCTTGCCAGCCAGGAACCTAAAGAAAGGCAGCTAAATTGTAGTTTCATGACTTGATACATTTCATGCTACCTAAAATATCTAATTAGAGAACTGGATGAAAAAACAACTTTCCATGAAAAGTCAGCTGATGTTTTCATCACAGTCTTTACTCGTTATAATAATAATAATAATAAAAAATTAAACTTATATAGCGCTTTTCTAACACTCAAAGTCGCTTTACAATAAACAGGGCGAAACAAGACAACAGATAAACATAACACAGACATACAGGGGTGGATGAGAAGGGGGCTACGAGAGGGAGAAGCGGCAGCCACACACGACGCCAGCAGTACTCTCCGACATAGACAGATACAAAAACGGAAGAAAAACAAACATCATAAATCACATAAATCACAGATGAAAGCAAGTTTGAAGAGGTGAGTCCTGATTAATGACTTGAATGTGGGCAGATCGCAACAGTGCCTGATGTGCTTGGGGAGGGTGTTCCAAGAGGAGGGGGCAGCAGGTCGAGTGCTCGATCGTTAGTCTGCTTCAGATTAGGGATGGGTGAGAGGATGGGTGGAGGGGGGGGGGCACGAGAAGGCAATGGAGAAGAGGTGTGTCTTGAGACGGGATTGGAAGAGTTGGAGGGATTCTGAGTCTCTAATGATTTGGGGGAGTGAGTTCCAGAGCCTGGGAGCTGCCCTGGCGAAGGCTCGGTCACTAAAGCCACGGAGGTTGGACCTAGGGGTAGACAGAAGAGAGGCTGAGGTGGATCTGAGGGACCGAGAGGGTTTGGTAGGGGGAGAGGAGGTCGGTGAGGTATGGGGGAGCCAGTTTGTGAAGGGTGATGGGTAGCCAGTGGAGGTCTTTTAGGACTGGGGTGATGTGGTGCCAGGATTTGGCGAAAGTTAAAAGTCGGGCGGATGCGTTCTGGACCGATTGGAGTCTCTTGATAGAGCTAGCACTGATGCCTTAGAGGAGTGAGTTGCAGTAATCAAGGCGGGAGGAGATGAGGGCATGGATCAGTGTCTCAGCAGCAGGGTGTGTGAGAGGGTCTTATTTTCGCAATGTTGCGAAGGTGGTAGAGGAGGATTTGACCATTTGGTGGATATGGGGCTCAAGGGAGACGGTGGTGTAGTGCCATCGATGCTGAGTGCGAGGTTGTTGATTTGGCTGAGAGTGGACTTGGAGCCAATGAAGAGGAGTTCAGTTTTGTCATTGTTGAGTTTGAGGAGGTTTTGCTGCATCCAGACTTTAATTGCTGACAGACAGGTGTCGATGTGAGGGGATTTGGTGCTGAGGTATATCTGGGTGTCATCAGCATTAACAGTGGAAGTCCAGGTTAAAATGGCGGAGAATCTGACCAAGAGGGAGGAGATGATGAAAAGGAGTGGGCCAAGTACAGAACCTTGAGGAACACCTTGTGTGACTGTGGATGGAACAGAGGAGTGGTTGTGAAGTGAGATGAAATGTGACCTGTTGGAAAGGTAGGACTGGAACCAGCCGAGTATGGTGCCTTCAACACAGAAATCTTTCAATCTGGTGAGTAGGATGTTGTGGCTCACTGTAACATTGTGTATTTGGACCCAGTTGCAGAGAAGCGGCAGAGGCAGTTGGTAAATACTAAGTCGCTTTACTGGCCTTCAGCACAGCACACAACAAAAGACTACTGCCACACAGGGCAGGCAAAAATGCACACTAGAATAAACATACAAAACTAAACTGCGCAAAAACACCCTCTCACAGAGGATGCAGATGAGGGTTCAGGATCCAAGTGCTTCTGCAGACCTACGTGAAGCCTCTCCAAGACTCGACCGGGAACGTCTCAAAAACACCCAGTCAAATAGTCCCCAACACAGGTGCACAACATCACAGGCCAATCAATGAGACTGGGCGCAGGTGAACCAAAGCACCAATCAGGAGATGGGAAAGCCCAGATCACAGACCACGACAGGTGCACCTAATCACAGGCCAACGAGTACACAGGTGCCACTCATACTGGCTGATTGCAGGCTGATAGGAAAATGTCAACTGTTGGCTGCTGATCCTCTGGCCAGTGATCGTGTCTGTAACCCCCTCCCAGCGATGGCAACTGATGTACGCACAGCCCGGCCCAGGCAACAGCGCTGGAAATCACAGATGAGGGTCTGGTCCAAGATGGCCCACGCCGGAACCCAGCACCGTTCCTCCGGCCGATAACCCTCCGAGTCCACCAAATACTGGATGCTGCGACGCACCCGGCAGGAGTCTAGAATCCTCCTAACTGTGTGGGCAGGCAGCCCACCGATCGGGCGAGGAGGAGGCGGGGGTGGGACTGGAGGAGACAGTGGGCTGGCAGAGAGCTGACAGAGAAGAGGAGACAGAGAGCTGGCTTAAGGAGAGACACATGGAACAACGGATGGACCCACATGGAAGCAGGCAATTGCAACCGGTAGGAGACTGGACCGACCTGTGCCACCATGGCGAATGGACCCACGAAACGTGGAGCCAGCTTCTGATTCTCCACCTGCAGTGGGAGGTCCCTGGATGACAACCACACCTTATCCCCTGGCTTAAAGGAAACCGCTGGCCGCGGCCATCGGTTGGCCTGCAGAGAATACCCTGACCTGGCATGTAACAGCGCAGCCTGGGCCCTCTTCCAGGTCTGCGCACACTGCCTCACAAAGTTGGCTGCCGCTGGAACCCCTACGTCAGCCTGCTGAACCGGGAACAATGGCGACTGGTACCCCTTCTGGCACTCGAACGGCAAGATGCCGGTTGAGGAGGACTGCAAGGTGTTGTGCGCATACTCCACCCACAGCAGTTGCGAGCTCCAGGAGGACGGATTGGAAGCAGTCAGACAGTGCAGCATGGTCTCCAGATCCTGGTTGACCCTCTCCGTCTGCCCATTGAACCGAGGGTGGAAGCCTGAAGAGAGTCTGGCAGTGGCCCCGAGGAGGGAGCAGAAGGCCTTCCAAAAACGGGAGACAAACTAAGGGCCATGATCCGACACCACATCACGAGGAATGCCATGCACGCGGAACACATGCGCCATCATCAAAGCTGCGGTTTCTCGAGCAGACGGGAACTTGGCCAGAGCAACGAACCGCGCCACCTTGAAAAACTGATCCACGGCCGGCGATGAAGCCCACCGACAGGTGGGACCAGGGCCGACGTCGGATAGGCTACGGGCAGAGCCAGCTGGGCAGACGCTGGCGTGGGGACTTCTGCTGGACACAGGTGATGCAGGCTGCAACAAAGGAGGAAACATCCCTCCACATGGTTGGCCAACAAAACCTGCGGCCGACGAACTCCCGAGTCCTCCTCTCCCCTGGATGGCCCACCAGACGAGATGAATGCCCCCATTCCAAGACCTGTGGCTGGACTGCAGGGAGCGCATACAGACGGTCTTGAGGGCCACCCCCAGCCCCTGGATCAGTGCACTGTGCAGTCACCACCTCGGTCTCAATCCCCCACAGGACCAGTGTGATGATGCAGGATGGGGCCAGGATGGGCTCGGGCTCAGCACTCCTCCCTGTAGCATCAAACTGATGAGACAATCCATCGGCTGTGGTATTTTTACTGCCCAAAGTCAAACCTATTAAAGAAAGGAGCCCACCTGGCTTGCCGGGAGTTCAGCCATTTGGAACTGTGGATGTAGGACAGGTTTTCGTGGTCGGGCCAAACCACAGACGGATGCCCCGAGCCCTCCAACCAGTTCCACCATTGTTTCAGAGCCTCCACTACTGCCAGCAACTCCCGGTCCCCAACGTCATAATTTGTCTCTGTGGGGGTTGTGACTCCGGGAGAAAAAGGCACACGGATGGAGCTTACCATCCGCGGGCACCCGTTGGGACAGGACGGCCCCAATGCCCACTTCGAACGCATCCACATTCACAACAAGGGCAGCGCCGAGTCAGCATGGACAGTGACGGGGCTTGATGTGAGGCAATGTTTGAGCCGGGCGAAGGCCCGGTCCGCCTGGGGGGTCCAGCGGAATGGGGAGGAGCTCTTCTTGGTGGTGTCATTTATCAGGGCCGCGATTGTGCTGAAGCCCCGGATAAACCTGCGATAGAAGTTGGCAAAGCCCATGAATTGCTTTATCTGCCTCACCGACTTGGGCTGGACCCACTCCGACACAGCTCGCACCTTCTCTGGATCCACTGACATGCCGGAAGGGGAGAGGATGGAGCCCAGGAAGGAGACTGTGGTGGCGTGGAACTCACACTTCTCCAGTTTGACGATCAGGTAGTGCTGCAGCAGCCTCTTCAGGACCCTAAGGACATGATGGACGTGCTTCTGACGGGTCTTTGTATATCGTCAAGATATACAAACATGAACCTGTCCAGCATGTCCCACAGGACATCGTTGATGAGGGCCTGGAAAACGGCTGGGGCGTTCGCCCTAAAGACTTTGGATTGGTTCTGCAATGAACTTTTTTTTTTTAACTCTAATTGTTTCCACCCAGTTTTAGAGACGAAAGCTGGAAGAATGTCCTCGGTCGGTAGTTGAGCGAAGCGTTTTACCCAGCTAGCAATTTTTTGTTATAAAAATGTTATGACAATGTTAGGAAAAAAAATCTCAGAATGTTCTCTTAAGTGTTTTCAGCGGGAAGTTTTCGTTGCGTCCACAGAACCTCCTAGGATAACATTCTGGGAACGTGTTATAGAAAAACGTGCTGTAATTTCAGGCCTTAATAACATCCTAAAAACATTTTCAAAATACTGCTTTGCAAATGTTCTTCCTTTGTTATCATGTAACATTGCAGGAATGTGTTATAGAAGGACATTCTATAATCTGTTACCCAAAAACATCCTCAGAATGTTGCACCTGAAACGTTCTTCCTTTGTTAACATTTAACGTCATAGGAACATTATTTGAAATGGTAAACATCCTTCAAATGTTTTTTTAACATTAGATTAAAACATCTTCTTTAAAACATAAGCAGAACCTGTAGGGAATGTTAGCCAATGTTGTGGGAACATTCCCTGCTAGCTGGGTAGAGACTGACCTGTGAGTCTAGCTGTGAACTGTAGGGGAGCTCAATCAGGGGTCGTTACGACTTTCTCTTTCGGCTACACAACGTGCACCATTTATTCCTTCAGCCTAACAACAACAAAAACCCGCGCAGCGGAAGTGTGTCACTGTAAACACGAACCGAGAAAACAGCAGCTGTAAACAATCGTTCCTACTGGCTCAATAAGGGGAATTATGTATCCCTATCCACTACAGAACCAGCTTATCCGGAAACACATGTGCAACACTGTCATCTAGCGAGCCAGTTACTGTAAGTTGGCACTTGTCTGTCTTGCTCAGTTAGCTCACCGCCATACGTTTCAGTACTTGTCAATACGAGCGACAATTCGCATATTGTAGAATCGTTACGTTCTCTCCCGTTTTCTCGAAGGACTTTTGAAGAGAGAAAGATTATTATTGCAGAAGGACGTCCAACTCCCGAACGTGGCATCACAAAATCAACGAAGAATTTCGTCGGTCACTTTCAAGCTACTGTTTCAGTAGGCTATCTTATAAAGAATGACACACACACGAGTTGCTCAGTGCAGCCAAGTATAATCAAAGTGTTGTAACATGTTTGAGCGCGGGTCATGTGTATCTAAGGTAAACTAGTGGATAGCCGATGGCATCGATCTATCTAGACCCGTAACATCCTCCTTTTCCAAGTATAAACACATACACATGAAGTGCAAAATAAAATTACTTTCATATACGAACAACCAATAACAGTGCAACAGCAGTAGCGTATGATAACATTTCTCCTCTTTTCTCCCTCTCTCCCACATAGCAACCATCAACATTATTCAGATTACATAGTGAGTTTCAGTGGAGGTTTAGACAGCCGTCCAACCCTTGTGTAAGTGTGTCCATCCGAACGCGGTGCGCCAACAGGAGTAGATGGCGCCTTGGGCATGGACCTGATGGGGCTCGGCTCGAACACAGCCTGAGGGGTCTCAATGACAGTTTCTGTAGCTGGATCCCCGTCCGGTGTGTGTGCCGCAGCGGGTTCAACAGGATCGTGCGCGGCTCGTGCAGCTGGCTCAGCCACTCTGAGATCGATCCTCTTACGACGGTACAGGGAGCCATCAATGTCCACAAGATAAGACCTCGGCGCAACCCTGCGGAGACAAGTTCCGACTCTCCAGCGGCCAGTGTTATCACCTGGCAGGGGCTTCATCCGTACGACTTCCCCAATTTCAAGTGCCGGTAATTCACGGGCAGATCTGTCATAGAAGGATTTGGCAAGTTGCTTCCTGTGGCGCAGCTTTTCAGTGACGCCCATGACAACAGCTGGTTCCAGGAGCTTGCTTGCCGCCGGGATGGACGTCTTCAACCGGCGGGACATGAGGCGTTGTGCTGGGCTGCTGCCCATGTTTTCCGTAGGTGTATTCCTCCAGTGAAGCACGGCTTTCCAGGGGTCTTCACCATCATGCGCGGCCTTACGCAGAAGATTTTTTACAATCTTCACGGCCGACTCGGCCTTGCCATTCGCTTTCGGGTGTCTGGCAGAGGAGGTCACGTGCTCAAATTCCCACTCAGAAGCGAACCGTGTGAACTGAGCTGTGAACTGAGGGCCGTTGTCTGTAATAACCTTCTCTGGCTGACCATGTCGGGCGAACTGTGCCTTACATCGCTTGATGATTGTCTCTGCAGACATATCGGGTAGAAGCTCAATCTCCCAAAAATCGGAATAGTGGTCGACTATTAGGAGATAGTCTTTCTGTCTGAAGCTGAATAGGTCCATGCTCAAGACCTGCCATGGCTTGGTTGGTACTTCGTGAGAGAGCATGGTCTCCTTTTGCTGATTGTGGACGTACACATTGCAGGTCGAGCAGCTGCTTACAAAGTCCTTTATCTCTGACTGCATGTTGGGCCAGTACAATGTCTCTTGAGCGTGTCGGTAGCATGCATCACCCCCTATGTGACTTGAATGTATGCGCGTCAACATTTCTGGGCGGAGTGACTTTGGGATGATGACTTTTTGCCCCCGGAACAGAACTCCGTTCTGCACACTGATTTCATCCCTGAAGGGCCAGTACTCCCTAGCGATGAGGGGCGCTTCCTCCTTTACATCTGGCCAGCCCACGAGAACAGTGTTCTTCAGTGCCTGTAAGCATTCATCTCTGTCGGTGTGTCGTCTGATCTGTTCCAGCCGCTGGTTAGTCACATTCAGGTACTCTGCCTGGTTCACGTGCTGTATGTCTTCCTGCTCTTGTTGCAGAGAGCAGATAGTGTGTCGCTGATATGCAGTCCCTCTGCCGGAGCATCCAGCCGTAGCTCTGCTGAGCGTGTCGCTTATGAACATCTCTGGGCCTGGTTTGTAGATTACCCTCAGGTCGTAGTTCTGCAGAGTCATGAGCATGCTCTGGAGTCTCTTGGGCGCATTGAGAAGTGGCTTGCTGAAAATAGAGATCAGAGGCTTATGGTCCGTCTCTGCTGTGATTGGGTCGCGGCCATATAGGTAATGGTGAAACCTCTGGCAGGCGAAGACGATACTGAGACACTCCTTCTCAATTTGTGCATAGTTTTTTTCGGTGGGGGTAAAAGCCATCGAGGCAAATGCGATGGGCTGACCTTCCTGCATGAGACAACATCCGAGACCGCTCTGGCTGGCGTCGCTCTGGATTGCGATTGGTTTAGTTACATCATAGTAGCGCGGGACGGGCATGGCTGTCGCCAGCGCCTTAAGCTCATGACCCGCCGCCTCGTGCTTAGGCAGCCAGTGCCAGGGTGTGTCCTTGTCCAACAGGCGTCGCAACGGCTCGCAGACAGTAGATAGATGAGGCATGAACTTGGCTAAATAGTTAGCGAAGCCAATGAGACGCTGCACGCCCTTGGCATCTGTTGGGTTCGGCATGTCAATAATGGCTCTCACCTTCTCTGGATCGGGCTTCAGTCCAGCAGATGAGAGAATGTGGCCATGAAACTGCACCTCAGCCACCTTGAACTGCAACTTCTTCAGGCCGAGGCGAAGCTTGACCTCGCGGCAGCGTTCCATCAACGCCGCAAGCTTGACGTCGTGGTCGTCCCCAGCCTCCTTGTCTGTGTCCCCGCAGTCAACGACCAGGATATCGTCTGCAATGGGCTCAACGCCCTTCAGACCGGCGAGGAGCTCGTGCTGCTTGCGCTGATATACCTCGGGCGCCACCGATACTCCAAATGGTAACTTGAGCCACCGCTTCCTCCCCCAGGGGGTCCAGAACGTGGTCATGAGGCTACTCTCATAGTCCAGTTTGCATTGCAGGAATGCATCCCGAGCGTCCACTAACGTGAAGACTCTGGCCTTGGGCAATTTATACAAAATGTCCTCCAAGGTAGGCATGATGTAGTGAGAGCGCTTTAGGGCTTTGTTCAATGGTTTAGGGTCAATGCATATTCCCAGCTTCTCCGGTTTTTTAACAATCACCATGTTGCTGATCCAATCTGTAGGATCTGTGACAGGCGCAAGGTGGCCGTCAGCCTCGTACTCGTCCAGCTGGGCTTTGACTGCTGCTTTCATTGCGATTGGGACATTGCGAGGGGCACTCTGTACTGCAGCAACACTAGGATCAAGGTCAAAATGGACCTCCCCAGGCACGGATTCCACAGGGGAGTTGAACACGTCACTGTATCTGTTGATAAGCTGTTCTTTAGTTAGGGCTCCTGGTTGTGTGTGTTCCATTTTGAGCACCTCCTCTGGAATTGTGAAATGCATGAGCCCTAAACGTTCACAGGTGGAGCCTGACAAAAGAGGATGTTGGCTGGTCCTCACTATTTCGAATGAGAGCTTGTGTGTTTGGCCTCTCACAGTAGTCAGTCTCAAAGGTGCCCATAGAGCTGTGTTTCCCCCGAATACAGCTTCAGTCTGGTGTCACTCGGGCGGAGAGGTGTGTTTGGGGCCAGCCTTTTCTTGTCTTGAAAGCCCATTACATTGCAGGTGGCTCCAGAGTCCAGCTGACATTGTTGTGGCTTGTCGTGGAGTTTCAGAGTCACAAACCACTTCTTTCCTTTGGTGTGCACTGCGCCGATTGACTCAAACATGTACAGATCATCTGCATAATTACTATGCTCTGGGGGTTCTTCTGTGTATTCCACACAGTTTACCTTGCCCTCAGCATGCCCCTTTTTGCTCTTTAAGCACACTTTAGAAAAGTGATTAAGTGTCCCACATGACCTACATTGTTTCCCGAAGGCCGGGCAATGCTCTCTGCCCCTTGAATGCGAGCTGCCACAATATTTGCAATTGCCTGCATCTCCTGCTGTTCTGGGTGGATTGCTCTGTTTCCATTGGTTTTGTCTAGGTTGCCTAGCAACGGCATGCACTGCCTCCGGCTGCGGTGTTGTTGCAAACTCCATTGCTCTCATACGGATGTCAGTTTGCTCTGCTGCGCGACACGTCCCCGCGCTTAAGCATATCAGCTCCTTCACGCCTCTGGGCGCATACGCTTCCGATGGCCTTACGGTCGGTCTCTCCCCACCCCACTTCTAACACCAATGTAGCGAAATTCAGGGGGGCAGTCCGGGAGACCGTCACCACAGTCGGGACACGAACCCGTATCGCCCGCACCGCAGGAGACGTCGCTAACCGCTCGACTAAAGAGTCAGACTCGTCAGCCAGCGGCTAACGTGTCTACTTATTTTTATACATACTTTTTTACAGCCATATTCGTGTTGCTTAATGTAACCTTTTGAAAATGTTCAATATTGCTTGGACATTGAGAGTGAATTATTCCACAAATTTCTATTGATGCTTAGAGTGGTAAACGACATGTTGCTCCATTTTTATTATTCTATTCCTTAAAGTTACCAATTATATTTTAGAATGTTAACAATATGTTTCTTTTTATTACTATTCTCATTCCTAGCGATAACGCTTTATGGTATTGAATGCTGATGATACTTTCGAGTGCTTAAGGTTATGCACTTATTCTTAATTATTAATTCTATCGCTAGCTATGCTAGGTTCTGTTGATGGCATAGTATTGTCTTTACGTGAAGGGGGGAATATGTTGTGTTCTATGCAAAGGCCAGTAGGTGGCACCAATGTCATCAATGCCCTGTTACGTGTAACGTAAGTCAGAAGAGAAGAAGAAACGCTTGATCGTCACTACTGTGTTCCGTGCCTTACTTACTTATACTTACTTACTTATACATACAATGCTTACACAACACACACTCACAACATAACACAAGGCAAAAATGCGAATAAGATCAAAGGACTTGAGCGCATGACAATAAATGAATAATACCAAATTAAATAGGAATAAAAATAAAAAACAGTATAAATAAATAAAAACTACCAAACGTTTCCAAAAGCTTTCACAAACAGAAGGGTTTTAAGACAAGATTTAAGAGACTTAGTGTGTCTGAGATCAATAGGCAGAGAGTTCCATAGTGTGGGGGCTTTAACAGCAAAAGCCCAGTTACCCTTTGTAGCCTACAGCATTTACAAAGAGATATGATCCGGATTCAGAAATGGTGGCGCTGAAGAAATTAAACTCTTCTTGTAATGAATTCTAGCCAATACCTTTTTTTTTGCATGGGGCATTTTGGTACACTACCATTTTTTCATAGTTTCCATAGTTAGGGGAGAGTAACAACCAGCATTATTTGGGGTAAATTTTCAAAAAGGGATTCTTGGAGAGCGTTAAATGCAGAACGAGTAGGGATTGTCGGTTGCGGGTTGTAAACACAGCGTTCAAAGTTGGCCCCTCTCCCCGGCTCAGCGACACCAGAAGGACACGCCCCCTGACCTCAGTTGCCAGGACACATCCCAGTGTACAGGCCAACTCAGCGTCGCTTTTCATCCCTATCCTCTCCTACAGTGCTCGCCAGCGGGTGAAAGTCACCCCCAGATTCGCTCTCGTTTTGGAAAGAGCTTTGTCCGCTCGGTGTTTTGCCATTTTGCGTCTTTGCGGCGCTGTGTCCGACATTGTCGTAGCTTCCTCTTGGATGTGTGCTTACGTTTTGAGTCCCAAAGGTTAATGCCCAGAAACGTCCCGTATACAGCAAAATAAGAAAATATAGGCAGATGACAGCGTCTCTGCAGATACAGACACCTCCTCACTAGATGGGTCATAAGTGATGATTGAGAGGGATTATTTTTGTTTGAGTCCATACAGGGATTTTTTAGGAAAACTCTACTCGTTCTACCGCTAAGAAACAGACCTAATCCCAACAAGTTGGCATTATCATCGAAAACAATACCAGTTAGACAAACAGACTGCCCGTATCCCCTTCTACGTGCCCCACACCACCTCACTCCACTCCTCAAGACTGTTTAGATTTTCTTCCCGTCTGCCTACCTCCCATTTAAAGTAAAAGCACATGCCCTAGGACAGTGTTTCTCAACCCAGTCCTCAAGGACCCCCTATCCTGCAGATTTTCTTTTCAACCCTGAATAGGTACCTGTTTGTAGTAATTCAGCAGTGAATGTCAAGAGTTTGCACACCTTGCATAATTAAGTGCTGTGAGATGATTGGTCGAGTAAGTACAAGCAGAGCTACCTATGCAGGGTTACAATGAAAATCTGCAGGTTAGGGGGTCCTTGAGGACTGGGTTGAGAAACACTGCCCTAGGAGGTGTAACTGGTGTCTGCGGGTTTTCAGACACGCTATTTTTTTACACTACAACGATAATCCCTTTGCCATACATACAGGATAACAACAGTTAAACACAACACACTACGGGACTGCTTCATATTCGTTTGATTTGACTGTAGACTGACACAATGGGAATCATGCTGCACTCAGTGTTCCCCAGATGTCATACTTGTTAGAGAATATAACGTGCCCATTACTACAGCCCCATCACGCGCACACGTATACACACCCGCGTGCGCGCGCACACACAGTGCTGCATCGCAATATAGTGATCTCTGCAAATAACTACACTGACATGACTGTTGCATAACACATTAGACTTAGATACACATTGAAAGTTGCACTCTTTTTTGTATTCATAACTGGGAGGCAAGGTAATAAATCGTTCCAACAGTCAGTCAAACAAACAGCAAATCGTTCACATAAACCTCCTCAAGCTGATAGCGGTTGGAGTTATCGTAATCAATTTTGAGAGGTTTGTAACCTTTAACACGACATGAAAAAAATGCCAGGCTTAACTTTTGCCGTCAAAGCTTATTTGCAACTTTTCATTTAAATCAAAATGATAAAAGCAAAAGTATGTGAGGGCCCGTTTTGTTTCAACCTGACTCGCTTGTGGCCCAGCCTCGTTGTCATTATAATCTTAAGGACCTAGCTTACGTGTTAGCCCACCAATCGAAGGCGAAGGCTCGATGCGTACTCGACACAAACACAGAGCCCAAGAAAAAGGGAAGACCAGATACTTCCATCAAGGTTGACTTCCGTGCGGCACATTTATTTGTCAGTCAATCGGGGAAACGTGGTTAAAAACCATAATTGTAATTTATTACCAAAAGGCGTTTGCGTCATCATATAAAGACGCTTCAACGTTAGTTTTCAGTATTCGAGATGTACTTATTTTCCATCATGCTGCTGTGTCAGTTCTCATTGGGTCTTCCAACAGGTCAGTATGTCGTTGCACTGCATTATGGTTCGATGATATGAATATGAAGGTAACGAGCGATTTTATAATGTAACGTAATGCAACTTTTACGCGTTTGGGCTCAGTGCGCGTTTTCCCCTTTATCATCAGACACAGTCATCCAGATACGGCAATGGGGAGTGGTCGGCGGAGAGCGGGTATTGGAGCAGGTTTTGGTTAATGGTGTCAATCTAACAAACCGAAACGATGAAATCAACAAGATTATTCGGACCATTCTGGGCGATGCGCCGACTCGAAGGCAAGCCTTTGACTTGCACACGGAAGTCAGCGAAGCTGCGATGTCAAGTAAGAGCCAACCGTGGGCTACATCTGTCACTTCTGTTTGAGATCGTAAGCACTTTGCATGGCACGCTTGTTTCTTTGCATGTTTGTTTGTCTTCGGCAGAAAACCACACTCTGCTCCGTGTGCGCGAATGCATAGTTGACGGGTCCTCCCTATCGGTGCAATTGTCCGATCGTATATTGTGCAATGGGAAGGTGTACCTGACCCTGGATCGGACCACGGACACACGGCTTGCACCCAAAAGACTGCGGGACAAGAATCCAGTGAGCACTGGGAATGAGAGGGGACAGCTTCAGGAGGGATGCATCCACCTCATGCAAGAGTTAAAGCTCTCTCAAGCCAAATCCGGTATGTCTAACGTTTCACTTGCCCCAGCACTTTCAATGTTTAACTTTTCGGCTTGAATATCGTTTAACCATTCACTCCCAAGCGCCAAGAAGCTGCTGTTTGACTGCGCTAGAATTACTGATAAAAGAGTTGGGTTTTGGTCAGAGTTGGTATGGCATGCTCCTTTGAAACAAGCCAAGCAATCACATTCTGACAATAGCGTGTTACTCATGGGTGGACTGGACACACTGGAGAGATTTTTTTTCTTCTCTAGGCAATGTTAATCACTTCCCTTGATTGTTTGGAGTGGGTGCTCTGGGATATACAGTGGGCACAAACATAGACACATGCAGGATGTCAGGTTTGCACAGTGCTTGCCTACCTACAAACACATATCTGAATCTAAAACTTCACACAGCTGTGACACAGACATTGATTTGGACAAGAACCCCCTCTACAATCCTGGACAACACACCAATCTTGCACACAGAGACTCAAGTTTTTGTACATTTCTGCCCTGTAGAGTTCACCAACACACTATCCATCCAAAGTGGTGGTAGGTACCCAATCATGTGACAGAGTGCTGTGTGTATGCATGTTTTCATTCCAAACCAACAGCTATCAGGGTTTCCCCGATTCGTCCGGTTGAATGTGTGTTAGTGAAATCAGCTGGTCTAGTGTTGGGTTGGAATGAAGATATACACATGGTTAGACGCCACTGATCTAAAGTTACTTATCAGCTAGACAAGTGGCTCCAATTCATTTGTCAGCTGCCCTTGACTGCCCAGATAGTTTAACAACTTGTGCTTGTAGTGATGGTGCCAACCCATAGATCTCATGGAAATCTCATGGTAAAGTGAATATGTCAATGTTGCATGAATATGCTGTAATTTGTCAAATATGAGCTGTAATTGGTCAAACACTTGGCCTCAAATTTTGCAGTGTCATGCAAAACGAGTGTATCATAAATGCAAGATGGTCACTAATTCAGAATGTTTTCATAGTTTCGGGTCTTCCTGTGCCTGCTGTTTTGACTCCAGTATTGGCACTAATCGTTTCCATTTTGCTGGTTATTATCAGCCTCCTCATCTCTAAAAAGTATGGTAAGTGAATGAGAGTTACATTCCCCAAAGTGGACCTGACTCATTTGTATCCCTCAATGCATTGTATTTTTCTCAGTCGTGCATATAGAACAAATATCAGGCGCAAGATATTCAATTTGCAGAGATATCTGGAGTAATTTGCCTCTAAATTTCAGTGTTTTTTTTGCTTATAATATCAGTCCCCACTGTCCTCCTGTAGTGATTTCAGTTAGGCTCCAGCTTAATCTGTTTATTAACCCTTTTGTTGTTTTTAACCAGAGTGAATTTGGTATGCAGAAAATGTCAGGCATGGTCATGTGTTTCTTTCTCTCTCCCTTCCTAGGCTTCAGGCACCCTGGAGGTAAAAAACATGTACTTTGTATTTTTTGTCTTTGTTAAACAGATTTCTCATTTAATTGGCATAGCAGAAGATTGATAGAAAGTTAAAGATTAAATGCCCACGAGCGCCATGGTCATTATATATTCCATTCTTTTATAGCGTTTATCTCTCAATCCCGTGGTTGTGTTGGGCCTAAATGGCCTTATGTAATGGGTGACCTCACTTTCTCATTCTCGTTTCAGCCAGTGTTTCAGGAATGACAGTGCTTTGATTTGTTAATGGATATGAAATATGAAAAAGTGATGATGTGAATTATAGTGTGAATGTGTTTTGCTTGGTTATGCGTTTGGGAAAAGGGGGTAGACCTAGTGAAGTCATGCCTACAGCTTATTGATTGATTAACCTGATTACTTTCTGGCGATTGATGAATAGTGTGTCTTTTCTCTTTCTGCAGGTGTTATTGGCTCAATTATACACTATCCTCAGAACATCACAGAAATACCTCAAGAAAGAAAAGGCAATGGTTACCAGGCCATCTAAGTCAAAGAGGATGCTAACTTTTATCAGGTTCATATAAGCTCTTGCACCGTTACTCTGGCTATTACGGACACTGCCACCCATGCCCATGGATGCTTTTGAATCACAACAGTAACTAAAGCTTTCTTTTCAAAAGCCTGTTGTAATGGATGACAATATTTTAAGCCTTGAATTTTCCGGGTAATTTTTCCAGGATTCCCTGTTGCACTTTATTATATCCTTTGCATCTTATTACACTGGTACTTCTTTGTACCTTAGGACACAAGGTCAGTTGTAGAAAGGCTTTGTCTCTTGTGGAATAGTGGGCTTTGTGACCACAATATTTTTTTTAATGTAGAATCAAAAGCTATAAGCATGGCCATTTTCATCAATAAACACATCAATTAGCACAAATGCTGGTTAAGAACTGCAAGATCAAGAATTTATTTGGGCATCTTTATGAAATTTGTGAAAAAAAAATGGTTAAGACTGTGTATACATCTGTCCAAATCTGATCCAGACTGGTCTTGACAATAAATACAGCTAAAATATCCACTATGTCTGACTAGCCCATGAACCTCTCAGAACTTGTTATAGATTATTTTTTATCTGTCTTGACACTGTGTTTTGGGATTACCATGTAGATTTGTTTTATTGTATTCTATTGATTAGGCATCACATGTGATGCTGTAGAGGTGTCAAATCGTATAGGCACGCTGGAGGGTGTACATCAGGAAGCCTAAAGTCAATTTCAGTTTGAGAACAGGCGATCTTTAAGATTTGGGTCTTGATGGCATCGTTGGGTCAAAGCTCCCGCTACTCTGACTGCATACATAATCAGATTCTACTTGGTTGTTGTGAAAGAAAGAAACAAAGCAAAATGGATGGGGATTTTTTTTTAGACATTCATAGCAGAAGTAATTGACCTTTACTGGTGGCTCCTCAGCGTTCTCACAGTTCTCTCTTTCATGCACTGCTTGACCTCGGAGCAGTTGCTCAGAACATTAAGGACTGAATGTGATTTCTGTGAATTTGATTAAATTTAATGTTGCCGTTGATTTACTGAGTGAGCATGAATGGCGATACCGTTGTTGTTTGGCTGTTTGGCTGTAACAGTGCTCAGACCTATTCATCATTGTTTAGATCCAAATTAAACCCCTTTTGTCAAGTTGCGCTTTTACATTACATTGTTAAAAAAAATAAAATCTTTTACCTGCAGTGATACCAGTTCATCTAAAGGGATTCTTTTTGTTGACTTGGTTTTTAAGCCCATTCAATATTATTACCTTGATGAAAAGTGCTATGTGAAATTCTACTAGAAAAGCAAGCAAGTAAAATCAAATTCAAACAGATTGGTCATGGAAACGCAACAAATTTGCAGGCATCTGCCATTATCAAAAGTTCTCAGTAGATATTCCCAGAAAGTTGAATCAGTTCATCTGGACACAGTGTTTATTGAGAGAAATATTTCATCACTCATCTAAGTGACCTCTTCAGTCTCAACTGACTGCAGGTATCCTCGCCCTTATAAACAATACAGTAGCGTAACGACCGAAACCAACGATGGGTTTCATATGCAAATTGCTGTGACTATTAACTAGAGTTACAGTGGCCATGTGTACTATTCACAGAGGATTTGGGAATGTTTGCAATCGCAGCATTGTAAGATGGTGACTGATGTACTCTTAGCCCCCCCCCCCCGCAGTTCAGGGATGGTCGTTCCCTCTTCACATAGATGGCCTCTTTGACTCCCCGTTCAAACCAGCGTTCCTCCCTATCAAGGATGTGCACTTGTAATACCCCTGGAACAGAGGAAGAAATGAATACAGGACAGCTGCTGACTCTTCATCAACTGTATTAATGACGACAGCCCCCAGCGTGCCCTCTAGTCACATCTCCTCAGACATGAGCAATTAAAAACCGATTCAGTCCTAACAAATCGATTTCAGTGTGAACATATTTCACCCGATTACACACATCCTCATCCTTGAAAGAGTGGCCACTGGCCTGTAGATGGGTGTAGACTGTGGAGTCCTGGCCTGACGTGTTAGCTCTTCTGTGTTGTGCCATCCTCTTGGCCAGCGTACACGTGTTTAGCTTCCCCAATGTACAATTCAACTTTCTGGGATTTCCTTACCTGGATTATTGAACATGCATCAAGACTCAATAGGTATTGTTTGGTGCGATCACTGCATAGTTGACAGAAGACTGTGTGAACAAGTCTTTTTGGGCTCAAGGTGTATAAAACAACAACACAAACCATTCAGCAGCCCGAGCTCCGGTGTTATTGAATACCAAAACCTGGTGTGGGGTGGGTTGATGGGGGCGGGGGGGGGGGCGTGAGAGAGAGAGATGAGTTTACTTTTTCAGTCACCACCATATATGGCAAGGACCGCCATATAAATGCCCCAGGAAAGCCAAAATGTCACACATGGCACATGTCAGCAACTCAGTCAAAGTTCTTTCATGTTCTGAAACGCCGGATCTCTGCTGTAATTTTGAGATTATCCCTTTGTCATTCAGAGATTTGCTACCTTTGAGACTTGGAAGATTTGTCATGATAAGACAAATAACATTGTCTTATGTTTGAAAATTCCTTGCTTTTCATTTAGAGAAATCTCATTTCAATGCATTTTGTACTAAAACCCCTACCGTATGTATTTGAATGTTTGTAATTTTGCTTTGTTCATATTCCCATACAGATGAAGTGATGCTATATAATGTATTAAAAATTCAAATAAATAAAGGAGCACATCTTTACTGTTAAATGTCATGTAGGAAAGCTGAATTACATGGAGGGATCTTATGACACAATTCACCACCCTGTGTCACTACTCTGATAATTTAACACTTGATTTGGAATATCTATTTATATCCGCAATTGTATTTATGGCCACCTGCTTTAGATTGAAAGGCCAAGAGCGTATTTGTAAATTTTTACTCTTACCTACTCTCCAAATCGTGGTTGTAGTAACTTTGAAGTGATTTGGTCTTGGATTTAGCGGGATACCAATTATAAACATCTTAATGCTACACTACTATAAACTCTGTGTGAAACATTTTTGATTTCTCTTAATCAACAAAGGGAAACAAGAAACAATTCCACAATCATAACTTGAACATCACTCAGTGGACACAACAACAATAATAATGTCAATGACAATAATAATGCTAGGAGGCATTATTTATCAGTTGGTTTTATTTTCAATTTTGAGTCCATCCCCCCCAAGTCTTCCTTTAACCTGTAGGAGGCGACACTATTTTGTTTCTGTCGCTGCTTGGTGACGAAGGAGGCATTTCGTTACTGGCTTTTTTTTAAAACCGGAAACGTTCTCCACCAATCACTTGGACACATCACGTCACCATAACTTAACGGTAGCTCCACAAAGTTGGAACAAGCCAATCACAGGACGTCTTTCGAGCTTTTAACCGTGCTCTGCGCAAGGTTTGAATTTTTTCTATGGGTCTGATCGACAGCAGGCTGGAATCTTGTATTGCATTTTAGTGAGCGCCTGGGTGAGTTTGATTTGCTTCACTGCTAGCGTCGTTTATAAGTTAACCTTTTTTTTAACTCGATTAACATGTAAGGTTGGGGGTGATTATTGTATTTGGTGGTTTCAATAAAAAGCCGCATGTCTGGATGATCACTAATTTAAGATTATTAGCTAACGCAAGTTGAGTAACTCGACGACAGTATACTGTGTCATGTAGCTAGCGAGATAGTGTTAGATGATAAATGAACGACCAGTAAATTAACGTAAGGAAGACTAACGTGATCCGGATGGGCGTCCACTCAAGCGAAATAAAGTATTTGGCTAAATCAAGGTCACTGTCTTTCGGTCGACACTTTGCGAACTTTATCATGATAGCGGCAGGTTAGCTAAAAATCGATTAGCATCTCCATCTTTGCAATGGCTTGTTTCTGCCCGCCGTGCCCAAAACGTCTGTGCGGCAACAAAAGTTATTACGTAGTTTTGTCCTAGATCTTTTATTCTGAATTACATGGTATTAACGAGGTGACGTTTTAAATGTTTTGCTTGATTCACAGGACGCATATAAGAATCGCTCAAAGATGGCTCAGTTCGTATTCGACAACGACATCCACGGCATCTTGAAGTTGGACATGCCAATAACAAACGCGCCCATGGCGAGGTGGCAAAGGAAAGCCAGCTCCTCAACCACGTCGAGCACAAACGCTTTGTCGCCTGCAAAATCTGCCAACACATCACTGGGTACATCCAAAACTCCAGGTAAAACTCCAAGTAAAACTCCAAGTAAAACTCCGGGTAAAACGCCAGGTAAAACATCAGGTAACTCTCACTTATGTGTATGATTTGATGTGGTTTAACCTTTTGACACCGTCTTCAAACAAAGATAACCAGAGTCACCCCTCTTAGGTAAAAGTAAAAAATGCACCCCATCCAAAGCTGGAGGCGACCGCTACATTCCTGTCCGAAACAACAAACAGATGGATGTGGCAAGCTTCCTGCTTTCCAAAGAGAATGAGCATTTGGACCTGAACAATCCTACAACAACACTAGTGAGGCCACCCCATTCAATTCAATTTAATTTAATTTATTGTCATTAAAAACAATGTGCAGGCACATGTAAAAATGAAATGATATATTCTCTAATTATACTGTCTTTTTAATGAAACTGTTGATCATGTCATCTTGTCTGTTGAAGGAAAACCAAAAAGCCTGGTCTGTCACACTCAATGGGTATGACATTGAAGAGGCTAAAATTTTGCATTTGGCAGGGAAGCCATTGAATGCTCCAGAAGGTACAGAAGTTTGAGATGATAACCTTGAAGTCTCTGCATGACATGGGGAGACACAGGCTTGATGATTTTGCTCTGATTTACAGGTTATCAGAACAACTTGAAAGTTCTTTATAGTCAAGTTACAACTCCAATCTCCACCAAAAAGACAAGATACATATCTACTATTCCTGACAGAATTTTGGATGCTCCAGATCTAAAAAATGACTTCTGTGAGTTTACTATTTTTGACTACTGGATTATGGGCAGAGTAATCTTTTCATGCACAGTCATCCAATTGTCTTTGGATGTAGTTGATGACTTTGCTGTAGACTTTGCTGTATTTCATGAATAATTCACTTTTCAGAGTCTGACCTGAACCCCTGAGTTAAGATAAGGGTGTTCCTATGCACTAATCATGCTTTCTTTTGGTCCCGTTTCTTCTAGATTTGAATCTGATTGACTGGAGCAGCCAGAACATTCTTGCTGTGGCTCTTCACAACAGTGTCTATCTGTGGGATGCCACTCAAGGAGACATCACTCTTTTGACGAAGATGGAACGTGATGAGGACTACATCAGTTCAGTGTGCTGGACCAAGGACGGAAACTACTTGTCCATTGGTACCAGTGACAACAAAGTTCTGGCAAGTGTATAATTTGATATACTTTTACCTCACCAACTCTTGGCTTTGTTGACGAATTGCATATTGGTACATTAATGTGCTGGTTCCCGTTTGTCCATTTCTACACTTCTGCTGTAGTTGTGGGATGTGGAGAGCCAGAAACGTTTACGTAGCATGGCCAGCCACACAGCGAGAGTTAGCAGCCTGAGTTGGAACAATCACATTCTGTCCAGGTACAACTGCCAATTTCCTCCTATATATTAGTCTTCTAAAGTGAGACAGTTGATGTGAATTTAAATGTTTAAATCTAATGGTTTTGATACCCCACCCTAGTGGCTCCAGGTCAGGGCACATTCACCACCATGATGTCAGGGTGGCAAACCACCACATTTTCACACTCACTGGCCATTCTCAGGAGGTGTGTGGCCTGAAGTGGTCTCCTGATGGCAGATATCTGGCCAGTGGCGGCAATGATAACATGGTGTTTATCTGGCCGGGTGTACAGGATGGCAGCAACAGCAATGATGGCCAGGCAGTCCGTTGTTGGAGTGAACACCAAGGAGCAGTCAAAGTGAGCAGTTTATGTTCGATACTTGGTCATGGATTCTTAAAGAGAGGAAATATAGGAATTTTAAAATGGGTTTTATACATGTGGGTGTGGACTGACCGGTTGTTTCCATTTTTTTCCCCTTCTCATCTTTCTCTTAGGCTTTAGCCTGGTGCCCATGGCAGCCAAACATCCTTGTATCAGGAGGTGGTACCAGTGACCGACACATCCGTATCTGGAATGTCAACAGTAACACGTGTCTCAATTCGCTTGACACTCAGGCCCAGGTAACTTCCAATGCCTGTACTATCAATGGTGGTTACCACAGTATGACACATGAAAAATAACTAGAACTAGGTCTTTTTTTTCCTTTTTGACTACCTTGTCTGTCTTTTGCGTTCAACTTGCATGTTAATTTTATCTTTCAGATCTCTTCATTGTTGTTTGCACCCAACTACAAGGAGCTAGTGTCTGGCCATGGTTATGCCCACAATAATATTGTTATCTGGAAGTATCCTTCGCTTGCCAAAGTTACAGAGCTCAATGGTAAGTCACCAGCTCAGTAGATGGATGGATTGATTCATAGCATTAAAAGGTTTGACGTAAACTTGCCTGTATGCATTAAGACCTCTAAACATATATCAAACAGCTGTGAATTTCCATATTTTATCTGGTCTTAGTAATTCAATGCTCTTTATTTTAGGCCATGAGGACAGAGTTTTAAACGTAACAATGAGTCCAGACTGCTCCTCTATTGCCACTGTTGCGGGTGATGAGACCGTTCGTCTCTGGAAGTGCTTTGAATTGGATGCTGTTAAGAAGAAGGCCAAAGAGAGGATGGGCAAACTGGCCACTGGTACAATTCATCAATCAATCAGATGATGGACCTCATCAGTCAATCAATCAGATGATGACCCTGCTCTTGAAGTTGCTGATCATTGTTTTTATTTCATTTTTTTTTTATCTACAGAATTTAAAAAACTTTTTTTTTTAATATTGCTCTCCAATAAAGGTTTTCACTTTGGTGGACATCAATGTAAATGACTGCTAAAGTACTTTGATATTGCCTTATGCAGTGAGTGTTGGCATAGGCTATAATGTCAAATGATGTAGTGCTACAGTGCCCCCTCTTGTGGCTTGTTCCGCAATTTAATTTGCAGACTTCCATCTTCGTCTTTATACTTTTGGGGACTTCCGTTTTCTTCTCCTGGTACACGGTCATTTTAGACATCGTCAAAGGTACAGCCAAAGTATGAAACTAAACTCGTCGTGTATCCTATTCGTATGTTTTTATTCTGTAAGAGAGACAAATTTATTGTGTGAGTTACTTTGTTGCTTTTGCGTTGTTTGTATCTCTTATCTCTAAGAGCTCCAAACTAGGGAAGCGCATGGCAAGCTAGAAAGAACACTAGCAGGAAGGGCTGTCAGAAAAACCTAAACTAGCGCCCTTGGTAAGCGGAACAAGGAATGTGAACATTGTATGCATTACTAGAGGTGTGATTTATGTTCATGCAAGGAAAAAGAATTTCACTATTTAATTTGCTCATGAGTAACACTGCCCATGTTTGCTAGCTTAAAAGCAGTGGATTTCTTCTGTGAACATAAAGTTAATACATTTCATTTGAAAGAAGTCACGTGGTGCATTGCATTATGTTTTATACTTGTCATCAGCATATTTCAGAAGCTTGTAATGTATTGTCAATTGGTCTCATAATTTGTGTGAGTTATGAAACTACAGAGAAGTATTGCATTTATTTTATCATTCTGTAGTTTTCACGGTGCTCAAGTGGAAAGAAGAGAATAAATAGACACCCGTTTGAAACTCTGCATCTTGCTTATTCGAGCCAAGGGGCTGCGAAAGTGAAAACTCGCCACTACACCAGCCCTGCCATCTCTTGACAGACTGATGCCATCACACGCGATGCCCAGCTACCAGCCGGACACCATAACCAATGACATGTTCTATGAAAAGGTTAAAGGGTGAAGTGTTTTTCAGCTGTTAATGCTCTCAGTACCTGTCTATGACATTTTGTGTCATTGCTGTTTTATGCTAAAAATCTGTTTTGGATGTCCAGAACTTGTAAAGATCTGACATAAATAGCTTTACTCAGTAAGGGGTAACCACAGATCAAACACTTAAATCCAGGCAAAGGACAATAAAAGGCCACAGGTGACTTGAAGCAGCTGCACAGACAAAACAAAATGTCACTCCCGACAAAAGAGACAAGACAACTCCACAGACACACCAGTCAGGCCCAGCTCCTGTCAAAGAACACTTAACAGAGAAAGGCCAAGAGATGTACACTACCGTTCAAAAGTTTGGGATCACCCAAACAATTTTGTGTTTTCCATGAAAAGTCACACTTATTCACCACCATATGTTGTCAAATGAATAGAAAATAGAGTCAAGACATTGACAAGGTTAGAAATAATGATTTGTATTTGAAATAAGATTTTTTTTACATCAAACTTTGCTTTCGTCAAAGAATCCTCCATTTGCAGCAATTACAGCATTGCAGACCTTTGGCATTCTAGCTGTTAATTTGTTGAGGTAATCTGGAGAAATTGCACCCCACGCTTCCAGAAGCAGCTCCCACAAGTTGGATTGGTTGGATGGGCACTTCTTGCGTACCATACGGTCAAGCTGCTCCCACAACAGCTCAATGGGGTTCAGATCTGGTGACTGCGCTGGCCACTCCATTACCGATAGAATACCAGCTGCCTGCTTCTGCTCTAAATAGTTCTTGCACAATTTGGAGGTGTGTTTAGGGTCATTGTCCTGTTGTAGGATGAAATTGGCTCCAATCAAGCGCTGTCCACTGGGTATGGCATGGCATTGCAAAATGGAGTGATAGCCTTCCTTATTCAGAATCCCTTTTACCCTGTACAAATCTCCCACCTTACCAGCACCAAAGCAACCCCAGACCATCACATTACCTCCACCATGCTTAACAGATGGCGTCAGGCATTCTTCCAGCATCTTTTCATTTGTTCTGCGTCTCACAAACGTTCTTCTTTGTGATCCAAACACCTCAAACTTGGATTCATCCGTCCACAACACTTTTTTCCAGTCTTCCTCTGTCCAATGTCTGTGTTCTTTTGCCCATCTTAATCTTTTTCTTTTATTGGTCAGTCTCAGATATGGCTTTTTCTTTGCCACTCTGCCCTGAAGCCCAGAATCCCGCAGCCGCCTCTTCACTGTAGATGTTGACACTGGTGTTTTGCGGGTACTATTTAATGAAGATGCCAGTTGGGGACCTGTGAGGCGTCTGTTTCTCAAACTAGAGACTCTAATGTACTTATCTTCTTGCTCAGTTGTGCAACGCGGCCTCCCACTTCTTTTTCTACTCTGGTTAGAGCCTGTTTGTGCTGTCCTCTGAAGGGAGTAGTACACACCGGTGTAGGAAATCTTCAATTTCTTAGCAATTTCTCGCATGGAATAGCCTTCATTTCTAAGAACAGGAATAGACTGTCGAGTTTCAGATGAAAGTTCTCTTTTTCTGGCCATTTTGAGCGTTTAATTGACCCCACAAATGTGATGCTCCAGAAACTCAATCTGCTCAAAGGAAGGTCAGTTTTGTAGCTTCTGTAACGAGCTAAACTGTTTTCGGATGTGTGAACATGATTGCACAAGGGTTTTCTAATCATCAATTAGCCTTCTGAGCCAATGAGCAAACACATTGTACCATTAGAACACTGGAGTGATAGTTGCTTGAAATGGGCCTCTATACACCTATGTAGATATTGCACCAAAAACCAGACATTTGCAGCTAGAATAGTCATTTACCACATTACCAATGTATAGAGTGTATTTCTTTAAAGTTAAGACTAGTTTAAAGTTATCTTCATTGAACAGTACAGTGCTTTTCCTTCAAAAATATGGACATTTCAATGTGATCCCAAACTTTTGAACGGTAGTGTATAACCAAGACATCAAAAAACGTGAGAAAGCATTTAACAAGGCCTATGACTCTTGGAAGCAGAGAGTAAGAGAGGCTAGAACAAAATTGAAAACCATCTGTTCATTAGAAGACCTTGATAAAATCCAGCAAGATATTCAAACTAAATGTGATGTCGTTTGCTGAAAACGTTGCATCGGTTGCTCGCTCCTGCAGATTTCTCTCTATAACATCAGGAGGATTCGCCCATTCCACACCGACGAGACGGCACAGGTGCTCATCCAGGCTCTGGTCATCTCCCGGCTGGACTACGGCAACTCCCTCTTTGCTGGCGCCCCAGCGTCGGCCATCAGACATCTGGAGCTTGTTCAGAAAGCTGCAGCTAGTCTGGTGTTCAACCGCCCTAAGTTCTCCCACACAACTCCTCTTCTCATGTCCCTACACTGGCTCCCAGTAGCTGCTCGCACCCAGTTTAAGACTCTGGTGCTAGCCTACAGGCCAGTGAAAGGAACAGCTCCTTCCTATCTCCAGGCCATGGTCAAGCCCTACACCCCCGCCCGACCACGTCGCTCTGCTGCCTCGGGACGGCTGGTTGCCCCGTCGCTCAGAGGCCCTTGCTGCCGACCGACCCGGTCATGGCTCTTTTCTGTCCTGGCCCCACAGTTAAGTGGTGGAATGAACTCCCCACCGATGTCAGGACAGCGGAGTCGCTGCCCATCTTTCGGTGCTGGTTGAAAACTCACCTCTTTAAGAACTACTACCCTGTTACTTGTTCTTAACACTTATTGTATTCACTCATTTAAAAAAAAATCGCTTTCTTGCACTTTTACTTTAGCACTGGTTTTACTCTTAGATGCTTGTTTAGATGCACTTATGACCTCTGATGACTAGTAGTTCTCCTGATTTCCTACGTTAAATGCACTTATTGTAAATTGCTTTGGATAAAAGCGTCAGCTAAATGACTGTAATGTAATGTAAGGATGTTGTATGCCTACAGTATGAGCCTATTATACACACCTGTTATACCACACCAGAGATTGTTAAGAAAATGGATGCTTGTGTTACTCTAATGAAAGAAATTGGTGACCTCATAAGTAAATGCCTTGAGACTATTAATGAAGTGTGTAATGACCAACTTGAGAAGGAAAGAGTGAGAACAACATTAAACAAAGATGAATGTAGGAGCCAAATGTCTCCTAATGGTTAATAATTAATGCTTTAATTAGTAATTTGAATAATTATTTAAATATTTTTTACACATTGTATACTTCAGGTAACCGCTTTCTTCATGTATGTATTACGTTTGCTGTGTAGTCTTAAATAGGTGCATGCCACTTTAAGAACTGGAGAAGAGTGTTCCTGGGTTAACACGCTCTGGTTAGGGGAAGTAAGGGGAATTGCGAGTTGCCTAGACTGGAAGAGTGGAGCCACGGTTTTCTGACCGTGCATAGCCTACGTGTATTCGTGCATAGCCCTATGTGTATTTGTGCTTTGTGCATACGTGTATTAGGTCAGGATAAAGGTTAGCATTTCATGGATTCAGTTCATTATTTAACTGTATGTCTTCAAGTAAGTTTAAAGTTTAGTTTCACTAGTGGTCCACCTAAAGAGTTGATAAAAAGTTGTCTTCATATGAAGTCAGATGTAGGTTATTGCAGGGCTAAACAGCTGCTCAAAGAACATTTTTGGAATGATTACAAGAGCTGCAGCCTACACGAACAAGGTCTTGAGCTGGACACCTATCAAGCCAGAGGATGGAGAAGCTTTAAATGTATTTTCACTCTTTCTAACGGCATGCTGTAATACCATGACTGAAGCGAGTTACATGGAAGAACTGGATAATATTGTGAACTTAAAGGCTATTGTAGCAAAGCTTTAGAGTGCCTGATGGCGACTCTGATTTACTCAGATTCCTTTGGTGGACAGGTGGTGACTATAACCAAGCCTTGACTAAGCACAAAATTACTGTATTGGGGCTACGTCTTCGCTTAGCTGTGCCAGTTTTGCTATGAGAAAGTGTGCTGAAGACCAGAGTGGGCAGTTCAAAGCTGAAGTGACAGAGACAGTGTTGCAGAATTTCTACGTGGATGACTGCCTGAAATCTGTTGCTACAGATGAAGCAGCCATATCAATTTATCAGGATCTGATCAAAATCTGTGCCAAAGGGGGTTTTCGTCTCAACAAATGGGTAAGCAACAGTCGGAAGGTACTAGACTCCATTCCAAAGTCTGAATTGGCAGGAGAGATGAAGAACTTAGATCTGGACCAAGATGAACTTCCTCTGGAAAGAGCCCTTGGTCTCATCTGGTGTGTTGAGTTAGACACATTTAAGTTTAAGATCACCAGAGATCACCCTTTTACCGGAAGAGGACTGCTTTCCATTGTTGGTTCAGTCTATGATCCATTAGGCATTCTGACACCAGTGGTTTTGCCAGCAAAGACTATTCTGCAAGACCTATGCAGACTGAAGATCGAATGGGATGACGACCTACCTGAACACATTAAGATGCGGTGGTCTAACTGGTTAGCTGGCCTTCCAGCTTTGGAACACTTCTCAGTTCCAAGATGTCTTAAACCTGAGAGTTTTGGAGTTCATGCATTCGTGCAATTACATCACTTTGCCGATGCAAGTGAAGATGCATATGGGTCAGTCGGTTATCTTTTGTTGCAGAACATGGATAACAAGATGCATTGTGCATTTATGATGGGAAAATCCAGAGTGGCGCCTCTCAGGCAACCTACCATTCCCCGTATGGAGCTGACTGCAGCGACAGTAGCTGTGAAAATGGATGGTGTTTTGAGAAGAGAGCTACAACTGGATCTTGCAGAGTTGATCTTTTGGACTGACAGTACAGTGGTACTCAAGTATCTCCAGAATGAGACCACGCATTGCCGTACATTCATAGCAAACAGAGTTTCAGCTATTCTGAAAGGCTTTGAAGTAGAACAGCGGAGACATGTCACTACCGATAAGAATCCAGCTGACTGCGCCTCAAGAAGGCAAAAGGTGGACGAATTCATGAAGAACAAAGCTTGGGTGTCTGGTCCAGATTTCCTCTGTGGTCCAGTTGAGTACTGGCCAAGGATTCCAGTCGTACGGAAATCACTTCAGATGATCCTGAGATCAAAACAGTCAAGGTAAATTCCATAAAGGTGGAAGAAAATATGACTCCATTCAAGAGACTGATTAACCATTTCTCATCATGGATGAAGCTGAGACGAAGTGTGGCCTGGTTCTTGAAGCTCAAAGCTGTACTTTTGGGGCTCTGTCGAAAACCTAAAGAGCTGCGTGCAGCCAATGGTCAACAGGTCCAGCTGATCCAAAGGGATATTGATCGTTTTAAAGCAAGCTTCAAGCATACATGCATTTCAGTGGAAGACTTCAACGAAGCAGAGCTTGACGTGATCATATTCTGTCAGAAAGAGAAGTTCTCTGATGAGATTTTAGCTCTACTCAAGGGACATAATGTGAAGCGCAGTAGCCACTTGTATAAGCTGAACCCTGTGTTTCAAGATGGTCTGTTGCGAGTTGGTGGAAGGCTATGTCGAGTGGCTATGCCAGAAAGCTGTAAGCAGCCTGTCATTCTGTTTAGAAACTTTCCCATTGTGGATGTAGTTCTATGACAGATCCATGAGGAATTTGGACATGGAGGCTGCAATCATATGCTCTCCGAACTGCGGCAGAGATTTTTGATCCCTAGTGCCAACACAGCTTTCGAAAGGTTCTCTCAAAGTGTGTTACATGCCGTCGCTTACATGGAACAGTTGGGAAACAACAAATGGCTGATCTTCCACGAGATCGGTTGATGTCAGAGGACCCACCCTTCACCAGAGTTGGGGTGGACTATTTCGGACCATTTGAGGTGAAACGTGGAAGAAGCCTCACAAAGAGATATGGTGTTATATTCACTTGTTTAGCTGTTCGCGCAGTTCACATTGAGCTTGCCTCATCATTGGACACAGACTCGTGCATAAACGCAGTCCGGCACTTCATAGCAAGGAGGGGACAAGTGAAAGAGATTCATTCAGATAATGGGATGAACTTTGTTGGGGGCAATCGTCTTTTAAGTTTTAAGGTCTTTGTTGGGGCCAATCGTCTTTTAACTTTTAAGGTCTAGACAGTCAGCTCGGTTATGAAAGTGCGACCAAAACGCAAGACAGCGTATATTAGCCGACCAGTAATAGAAGCGGAAATTGGGTAGTGCCAAGCCTCCATCTCTTTGATTTTTGAAGATGGACTTTGTTTAGCTGAGGGTGCTTACCCTTCCATATAGGACGATATAACTGAATCTAATGAGTCAAAAAAGGATTTAGGGATGAAGGTTGATATAGACTGAAAAAGATATAAAAATTTAGGGATAATATTAATTTTGATTGAGTTAATTCTGCCCACCAGGGATGGAGATAAGGGTGACCACTGCATTAGGTGTTTCACATGTTTTAACAGGGTAAGGAAATTCTCTTTAAAAAAAAAACTTATGTTTTCTTGTGACTGTAATACCAAGGTAAGTAAACTGGTTTTCCACATCTTAAAAGGGAGGTTGGTATACGCTGATGTAGGTGCCTCCCCATTCACAGGAAAAAGTTAACTTTTGTGTAAATTTAGTTTGTATCCTGAGAACTGAATAAATTGAGTGAGTAATGACAGCATGGGAGGTGTCCGGGCTTGATATGAAAACCAAAAGATCGTCCGCATAAAGGGACACTTCGTGTTCAACTCCCTTCCTCCAAATCCCTGAAATATCCTCGCAGCTGCACAATGCAATTGCTAGCAGCTATATGGCCAGATCGAAAAGTAGTGGACTTAAGGGGCACCCTTGGCGAGTTCCCCATTGGAGGTAAAAAGGTTGTGACTACTGAGAGTTGGTGAGGATTGAAGCAGTGGGGCACAAATATAGTAATTTTAACAACGTGACAAAACCAGGTCCAAAGTCGAATTTTTCTAAAATTGCAAATAGAAACTTCTTCTCCCCGCGGTCAAACACTGTTTTCCGCATCTAAAGAAAGGACACACTCAGGAATGACGTCCGGGGGTCAAATAGACGGTGTATATTAAAATAAGAGTGGCGGTTTTTCACTAAGCCGAGCAGTCCGGCCGCCTCTGAAGCCTGCTCCCCGAGCGGTCCGGCCACCTCCGAAGCCTGACACCCGAGGCCTTCCCCTGAGCGCCTGCCAGGCCGCCGCCTCCGAAAACTGGTCCCCGAGCGGCCGTGCCGCCGCCTCTGAAGTGTGTTCCCTGCACGATCGTCACGCCGCCTCCGAAGTGTGTTCCCCGTGCGGCCGTCCTGCCGCCTCTAAGATGTGTTCCCCACACGGCCATCACGCCGCCCCCGAAGTCTGCCCCCAAGCAGCCATGCCGCCGCCCCCGATGCCTTGTCCCTGAGTTTCCTCCATGGCTCCGGTTTCCTCCCGCAGTCCAAAGACATGTAGGTCAGGTGAATCGGCCATACTAAATTGTCCCTTGGTATGAATGTGTGTGGGTGTGTGTGTGTATGTCGGCCCTGTGTTATAGTCTGGCGGCCTGTCCAGGGTGTCTCCCTGCCTGCTGCCCAATGACTGCTGGGATAGGCTCCAGCATCCTCGCGACCCTTAGAGTAGGATAAGCGGTTTGGAAAATGGATGGATGTATAAATAAAATCCATCCATTATCCACCAAGCCGCTTATCCCAACCGGGATCGCGGGATGCTCGAGCCTATCCCAGCAGCCATTGGGCGGCAGGCGGGGAGACACCCTGTACAGTCCATCACAGGACCGACACACACACATTCACACCTAGGGACAATTTAGTATGGCCAATGCAGCTGACCTACATGTCTTTAGACTCTGTGAGGAAACTGGAACACCCGGAGGAAACCAACTCAGACATGGGGAGAACATGCAAACTCCACACAGAGGACAACCCGTGACGACAGCCAAGGTTGGACTACCCCAGGGCTCGAACCCAGGACCTTCTTGCTGTGAGGCGATTGCACTAACCACTGTGCCGCCCGTATAAATAAAATAATAGTTAAACTGTGTACAGTAACTAAGGTTACACTAGCTACAGCTCCAGGGCAATAAGCCATCAGGGGTTGAGTATGGAGGTGTAGGAGAGTGTAGGAAACTGAAATGTTTGCAACATTCAAACTGAAACAGACTGCAGGTTGACGACGGGAAAGAAACACTCTGCTACAGTCACAGCTCTTCTCAATATTTGTGTGCAATTATGAAAAACTCACTTTTGTCGTAGGCTCTGCAGTTGACTTCCAGCATAAAATTTGCGCAATTCCCAGTTTCAAGGTGTATATTTCACCACCATCACTTTTTAGATCAGAATTCAGCGGACTTTGTGCAATACTGTTTGATTATGGTACTTGCAGATTGCTCTATTGTGCAGTATTGAAATTTAAATGAAAACAAGGGCCTATAATTTTAAGGTAATTGTAGGAATGCAATTCCTACAATTCCAGTATTCAGCATGCATCAAAATGTGTCAGGAACAGAGACGGGCTGAAAGCAGTGGGTTTCAGTGCTCAGTCACAATGAGGCAACAGCAAATGAGGTTAGCGTGACATGTCCTCCATGTGACTGGAGTGAGCTTTAATCTACACAAAATGGATACCCATATCTCATTATTGGAACAAGACGTCAAAAAGATTAAAAAAAACTATCAAGACTTACATTTGACCCACATATCAAAAACATTGGCATTAATCCTCAAATTCAGTCAAATTCAGAGTACCATGCCTCACGTAAACAATGTTGACACAAAATTGCCACAAACTATATGGGGGGGGGGGATGATTAATAGCCATTTGCGCTAATATATTTCACCTAAAAATTCTGCATGAATAGAATGTAAATGCCTAATTTATCAATAGAGGAATTTGTTTTGGAACCCCGAGTTGCTGAGATTTCATCAATATTACACAAAGTAAATTGTTTTAACAGCGCTAACCCTAACTTTTGTCAATATGACAGTCTTTATCTAAAACTGATTTTATTTCAAAAGATAAATATACATTTAAATAAAAAAAAACAAGAAAAAAAAACATTGGACATTTACAACACAACTTTCATTAGGTGAGAATTCTGTAGCAAATAATTTACATGTGCTATTTTTTTCTTTTCCAGTGGATATTGTACAATACACTGCCAGTCGGTGAGCTGCGTCTGTCTTCAGGGTACCATCAGTGACAAGTGAGTACTTATCTTCATACAATGTGCATCACAGTTGTCACTTTCCACAACAATCAACAAATGAACAACACCATACGGCAAGTAGAACTAAATTGCTAAATTCGCTATGCAGTTTGTGTCCCAAGAGCTGGGCCAAAGTATGTAAATTTGAAGAACGACTATACAGTTATTAAGGAGTACCATTTTTGAATCTGTGGCCTTCACATCGGCTCTCTAGGAAATAATTTCCTCAAACGGCAACACACTAGACTTTCTTCACTTTTCCAGAGAGAGCTTTGCCATTTGTGTAGTGGTGTGTCGTCCCATTCTCCAACTGCTTGCCTGTGGGCACGACGGTGATGTCTTCATTACTTAGGCCATTCTGTTTGGGCTTGTCCACAGTGACTGGAAGCCGGTTGCCCTTTATGTATGCCTGTATCCAGAAATTGGAGAAGAGGAGGAAGAAGAAGGTCCCATAGATCCAAATAAGGTGGATCCAGGTGGGCACCTGGTAGTCACACTTCTCCATGAAATAGTACTGACTGATGTGAGCGGAAACCAAAATAAACTGGGTCTGGAGAATGAAAAAAAAAGAAAAAAGAGACACCAGGTTTAAAAGGATGATGGCTCACGTCGATTGTTATCAGTCTCAAAATATACAGAACTACTATTGCCCAATCACCTATGTTGCCTGTTGCAGTATGTCAAAATATTGTGTTAAAATGGAAATACCAGTTGGATAGCAGTCATGTATTTCTTCCACCACAAGTATTTGTGAAAGCGAGGTCCTGCAGCAGACAGTCCATAGTAGAAGTACATGATAACGTGGACCGCTGCATTCACCATGGCATGGAATGAGCCCATTCCCCCTGCTAGAGAGACAAAGACACCAACACGATAACACAGTTTGTCCAGAGTCATTCAAAAGTAGATTTTTATAATTCACATATAGGGCTATGCAAATAAAATTGACTTGACCAATATCATTATTATATTGGGTGCACGTTAAGACCTTATGTCAAACAGGACAATAACTGGTTAAAATGCAACCTGTCAGCTATAATGTGAGTGATTTCTTTTTAACTGTATGGGTAGGTCCTGCTTCTGTATTTCCCCCCCATCAAATGGTCTCATAGGGAATATAAATTTCCTCCATGTGTGCTTTTTCACAGACATCTTTTGTTTGTAGATAGGGTCTTGCTCACTTTGTAAGATTGTAGTGTGCAAGTGTGAGCCATCTTGCCATGGACTGCATAACATTGTTTGCCAACAATGAAGTAATTGTGTTTTTTTTATGATGTTTTGCATGAAACTTTAGTTATTTAGCGGAAACTATGCAGCTTGCATAGATAACATGTCTTACCATAGCCTCATTAACACTTATGCTGGTGGTAAATTACAGTATTTTTGATGTTTGGTGAAGTGAAACTGTGAAAGCTAAAAGCCATGCTATAAACAATGTTGAGACTTGTCAGCCTCAGTAGGCTGCTTTTCGCTCAACTTACAGGTCTTGCATAGTGTTGGCCAAAAGGTTATCAATCCTCATTTTAATGCTTGAAGTGGCACCAGGTAACTTTTTTAATTTTGGCGAAATCTTTTTTACGTCAGCTGTTGTAAAGACAAACCGGCCCCCTCCCTATAGCGTAGCCACAAGATACATGTATTTATGTACAAGCTGTAGCTCAAAAGATTATTGCAGAAGAAGTGGAAACTATGTTCATGGTTGAGGTTAAGTAAAACTTCTATACTTATGTGTGCCAGAAAGCAATCTTTATATTTCCTGGGAGGCTTGGTGCTTGTTGGCAGACAAATGCATTGTGAAAACAAGGCTTCTGGGGAACTGTTTTGAATGGTAATTGTGTCATTCTCCCTCACTATGCACCCAAAATTAAGTTAATGATGGTATGTTAAAGCAAAAACATTTCCCGGTGCCACTCTAAGATGGTCAAGTTCATTGTTTGGTTATGAAAGAGCCCTACCGCTGCACTCCGCAACCACAGTCATTGCCTCCCATAACTGCACTGGGAAGGTGGTTGTTAGCTATGCAGTGCAGACCGTTTTGGGGTGTTGGAACAATCTTAGATGTTGCATCTCACCATTATAAGTCCTTGTGTCATGAACTGCCAGAATTTACCCAGATATCTTTGCGTTTCTGCTTGGCTCATTAATTGTGGTACAACGTGTACTGTTGTTGCATTCAAAGCAATGTTGGTTTAAATGCTAAAAAAAAAAAACTTTGCTAGCAGTTCTATTAAGGTTGCTGACATGGTATTCTCAACCATGGTATTCTCACATAACCTCAACATTGCACTCACTTCCATTTGGCTGTTGCTAGGAATAGTCTTGTATAGCAAAGTTGGAAGATCCAAACTGAACAATCATTATTTTATACAAAAGTACCAAATAGTGTTTGGATCCAGTACACAGTAAACCTTTAGTTACACTGAGAATGATTGTTTGTTGAAATGATATTATGCAAGGTTAATCTTACCAGGGGTCAGGGTGATGCCCCACCACCATGTCCAGGGCATGAAGGAGTGGTGGAATACATGGAGAAATGTGATCTGGCTTTGTTTCTTTCTCAGCACAAAGAATACCTGGAGTACAGTTGGCCACATTACTTTCACATGTTTTTTAAAGTGTGTTAATGATTCAAATGTGACAACAATAGGCAAGTACACTCAGACAGAAATATAAAAGCATCCCTACTGTATCAAGGAGCTCGATGAATTTTGAGAAATAAAAAATCCAGGCTACTCGAATCATCTAGGGGAATGAGGAGCAAAAGTGAAATCAAATCAATGGGCAAAAATTTGAACAGCATCACTGAACAACTTTTTAATTCAAAACTAGCCTTCAGAAGACTGCTAATTCTGAATTAAAAAAAAAAAAGAAAAAAAAGACCATAACAAGGTGAATGAGGGGTGTTAGATGAATGATTCTTACCCCCTTTCCACCAACATAAGCATAGTTCTAGCTCTGGGCTGGAGCTGGTTCTCAGTTGGTTCAACTTGCAAACCTTCTAAGAACTGGTTTGCGTTTCCACAGGCTAGAGCTGGCTAGAGAGCCATGCCATTACGTTACTGCATACGTCTGTATACATCTCCGCTTTCTCAGCAAGGGAGAGATTAAATGCCCTAGCTGGGTGTAGATTTTGAATTTTTTTGTTGGTCATGATAGTCCCGCCCCCTGCCTCTGACATAAACAGTTCTTTCTTCTAGCCCAGCAAAGAGTCGGTGCCTCTCTGGAACCAGTTTCCCTGGCTGAGAGCCAGTTCTTCGGCTGTGGAAACGCGAAGAACTGGTTCGAGATTAGGCACCGGCTCCGAACCAGCCCTCGAACTGCCTTGGTGGAAAAGGGGTAACAGTGTCCTCCTATTTAGAGGCTTGTTAATTGAACCAGAAATTTGTTGGCTTACCCTGAGGGCCTGTGGGCTATTTGAGGGGTCACAAATGTCACATCTCCATGAGAAGGTGGTGGCCCATCCTGACATCATAAACTAGGAGGCAAAAAACCCACATTATCAGCTCTTAATTGATTATAAAAAGTAGAATTTCAGGTCTCCTTTCACTGTGCGAGTGGTTTGATTCTGTTTATTTGAGGTTTATGATCAAATTTAGTTCAAAAAACAAAATCAAGTTAAAAAAAACATTTAGCGTCAACTGTCCCTCTTGACTGAAAGAAACAAAAAAATACCTCATACACTATGTAGGCATTCAGTGCAACCATGGTAAAGTTGTAGATGATCATGGCCACGTTGAGACGAAAAGGCTTGCGGTTGGCCATGATTCGAGGCCCAGCATACACCGAGAAAATTATATAGGCAAACAGGATGGTGGTCATTTGAATGGGGCTCTGCATTAATAGATAGTCTCTCACTCTGGCATCTAGGGAAAACAAAATTCCAAACTCATCAGTATCTAAACACATGGAAACCATCGGTGGTCACCTAGAGAGCATACATTACACTAAATCGCCCAATGCAGCATGGCTGAATGATGTGAGGAACATTTGAATAACTCACCAGTTCTCTTCAGAAGGTAGTTGTGAAATGTTTGGACATGTGATACAATTTCTTGCAGCATGGTGACTACCTTCCTCACCCAGAATAAAACCCACCCTGAAATATACCAAAAGCCAGAGTCAAAAGTTGAGGGTTAAGGCAGATGAAGAGGCTGAAACAACAAGACAGGTGAGTAACACAGTAGCCAGTCCAGCTGCTTTTCCACAGACTGAACAAACAGGAAACAGCTGAACAAGCTCATCAAGCACCTTCCAGAGACCCCATGTCCAGCCTACCAACAGATAAACAGGGCAACCTGCACGGCGCAAGGAGTAATGCCAAGTTCACCAAACAATTCAAAGCATAGTATTTTAACTATCCCTTACTACCATTCTAGGATTTACATCATTGCATAATCCAGGTGTATGTTGGCTTTATGATGCATCTCTGAAACATCTGCATTGTCAATTTCAAACAATGAGGCACTCTCACTGACTAACAGGGCAAGTCTGACAGGTGAGGCAAAGAGGTGAGCCCACTAGCTATGTGCACAATTGCAAATTAAACTATCAAAATAGGAAAAATGTCTCGTTATCTTGCAGCCTAACAAGCTCGGAGTACTGTATGGGGTACGTGTATCTGATAAACGATACTAGTCTGACAACAATGCAGCAGAGCGAAAGCTTTTGCTAAACAACACAGATGTACCAGCAAAGTTATGAATTACATGTCCAACGAATCTTAACAGGAATTAATCATTCATGTTGGCACCCCTGAAGGCTTATTTGGGTACATGCTGTTGCGTTAGTGACTCACCTGCCGAGTGTAAATCTGTAGCCCAGTTTCTTTGCAGTGTGAAAGGCAGCTGCACCAGCCAGAGCAAGCAGCAGTGTTGGTAGGTGCTCAATTAGCAGGCCACATTAGATAAACAACACAATTTTGACTGACGATATGGAAACAGAGCAAATGTGATCCCAAGCCGTGTGTTGTAGCTTCCCAGTGTCTTCAAATGTTAAATGTTGAAATATGTGAACATCCACCAAAAACCAGAACACTCACAACTGTGTGTGTGTGTGTGTGCGCGCGCGAGAGAGAGAGAGACCGAAACAAAGAGAAGAGTTTAAACTGGTAGGCTAACTATGAGAAGCGTGGAAGTGAAATCATTCAACTCAATTTAAACTCCTGTCTACTACTACAGACAACGCCTTGCTAGTTTCAAAACCACACCCTGTTTCAGCTCTAAGCTCCGCCCTCTTATCGTGACTTTGCCTGCTTGTGATTGGTCCATCTCATCAATGGTTGTTGAAAGGATGGGGTCTGACAGCTGGAGGCACTGGTTTAAAAAAAAAAACCCCAGCCGAACGCATATTTCTTACACAGTAAAAACACACCTTCACCTGAGAAGATGACCTCACTTGGGAGAAAATGTAACAGGAGAAACGCATATTTTGGCTCACCATGGTATTAGATGTTACTCATCAAACACAATTTTGCCCTATTTTTCCTCAAACGCCAGTCTCAAGGAGCTCGAGATTTGAATAGGGAGGATTTTCAGCTACATCCATCCCAGCTGAATTTGGGTTAAAGGTCACTTATATGAAACAAAAATTAATGTAATGTGTTGTTACCCATCCCTTCTTAGCATACCCACAGATCACTTGGCAGCACCAGTCCCGCCCATGCTATTGTGACAGGCTAGGCGGCTCTCCTGTGGCTCTGGTTCTACCTGTTCCCCAGCACCGTGGATGGGTGTGTGGCGTGGAAGAGCCTTGAAATTGATTCATGAACCTGCACCTTGGAATGACAGGCTGTCTGGAATGACTGGCATCCAGGCACAAATGTGTCAGAGGGAAATGCAAAAGTGAAAAAAAACACAAACAAACAAACAAACAAACAAAAACAAAGAGCCGAAGGATAGGAAATATTACTGTTTCCATATTAATTTGCTTTAGGATGTGGAGGAGGGAGGGATTTTTCATAACGTGCATGCTTACACATCATGGAAAAACTCGTGCATGTGATTGTGTTGTACAATTCATACTGCAAGCATAACATAGGCAATCTTCCACGGGGGAAAGAAACAAGGCCAGAGAAAGCAGTTACAAACGTCTTATGATACTCTGAAGATAGAAAGTGCAATCCAAAGCTAAACTAGGCAGACGCAGGCCTTAAATCACAGCTGTACATATTTCACATCGGTCCACTGAAACTCCAGAAATAGTAGCTACAAGGCTACTGCTGTTGGGTACCATCAGGACATTTAAAGGTGTGCTCTCTTAGACTCGGCTCATCAAACATTCATATTATAGCGAATTCAGAGGCCAGCTGGCCAGCCGCCGAATCGAACCTGGGTAGGTCGCCCTGCGCTAACCGGTCAACTGAAGGGTCCAACCCGTTAGCCAAGGGCTAGTGAGTCTATGGGCATCCGTGGTCGTTACATTGCCGACCTTCTTAAAGAAGCTCGTCCCCGCTGGGCGTAGGTGCTTCCGATGGCCTCACGGTCTCACCATCCTACTTCTGACGCCAATGTAGCGAATTCAGGGGGCAGCCGGGAATCGAACCCGGCTGCGGCTGCGGCGGCGGCTGGCGAGCTGCCCCCTGAATTCGCTACATTGGCGTCAGAAGTAGGATGGTGAAACCGTGAGGCCATCGGAAGCACCTGCGCCCAGAGGCGTGGGGGAGCAGATATAAGCGCGGGGATGCGCTTATCGAAGGGGGGGGGGGTAGTGTAACGACCAAGGATGGCTAGACTCGCTAGCCCTTGGTTAGTCAGTCGGACGCTTTAGTTGACTGGTTAGCGCCGTGGCCCGGGCTATTCGGGTTCGATTCCTGGCTGCCTCCTGAATTCGCTACAATGCGGAAAAGATACTATGCTCTTTAAAATGTCCGACAGTTTCATTTAAAGGAGCCACATTCACCAGGGAGTAACTTTAAACAACGGCTTACAAACAGTACCTCCATGAGCTAGAGTTTTGCATTGGTACTTATTTGACAACGGATTACTTTAAAGCCTATCACCTCTTCATTCACATAACCAAGACTGCAGGGAATTAACATCAAAAGGACATGTTAATTGGCGAAGGGTTAGAGTCCAAATGTTGACACCACTTGGCCATTACGATCAGTGTGCATGAGGTAAATGTATGTGATTGAACTGAACGTCAGTATTCTGTAGATCACAGCTGTATTATGCTACCTAGGACTGTAAAACCCCAAACTATTATAGAAAGATTTGAGGAGGAGGAGGAGGTCTGGACCCCCATAGGCTGTGAACAAGAAAGTTCTGACTATTGTCTCTCCTTTCAGTGAGAGGAGAGGGTCATCTGTTTCTCATAGTGGCCATATTACTACATGCCACAAAACAATGGCTGTTCTTGTGGATCTTGTGACCATATGATACTCACTTGGCTCTACATTTTGTCCAAATAGTCGACATTACTCGGGAAGTAGCAAACAACATTACAACACAATGCTGTCAGCGGACTACCACAGCTCCTTGCTGAGCAGCCTTGTAAGGGAATAGACAGAATCCACGAGACTCACATTTAATTTTGTCTTCAGGTGATTGTGAAATTAGACAAGTTGGATGGACCTGAGGCTACGCTGCTGAAAAGCCTTGAATTAAATGGTGGACTCGGTGTTACATTTTCAGTGGTTGAGATTGCGTGACACCAGTCACCTGCTTTCCAAAGCACATAAACATTTTCTCTGCAATGACAGTGACATTGTTGGAATCTGTTGTTCCATCACTTGTCTATTTAATCTATTAGGTGCAAACTATAATATCTGAGTTTCATCACCAGCCAGTCAGGCTAGCTTGGTCTAGTCAGAAAGGCACGAACTGATGAAGCCTCTTGGATGAGAGGCGAAACGTCTTCACGGATATATACCAAGTCCAGTTGCACTCGATTCAATTCCTTTGGATAACCATGACCTGGATGAATGAGAACATTCACAGACATAGGTGTAAACTAGATTCTATATGGTTAACAACTTGACCAGTAAATCAACATTGCATCTGAGCCAGTTGTATAGCAGATATAGCAGTTTGGCAACTACAGTTCCCAATGTCATCACAAAAGCACGGGAGACATCAAATGCATGACAAAGATAGCGGGTAAATCTGTAAAATTTGAATGATGTGCCCTGATAGGCTTGTGAACATCTAGAAAACCATTTGAAAATTTGGATTGGGGGATTAGACACCTTACTCTGTATCCCTGAGTGTTATTCATTTACATGCATTGCATTATTGTCCACCCCATAAATGACCAAATGCTTTCAAAGTAAGAAAATGTTGCCATAATTCTAATTAAATTTAACTTTGATTTATCTGAGATTGCAAGCCCACAGTGCAAGCCCACAGTGAATAGAGCTCAGAAAGCCAGCCAGTTCACAATCTTGGAGGTGTCCCCAGCTATATAATTGGCTTAAAACACCACACCACCTGTTGTCAAAATGACGGGATTCAATGTTTTCTGCTCCTTGTTTCTGTTTTTTTCCCCCTTTCTGTTAAATAAAATCAGGGGAGACCGAGACAAAGTATGTGCAAGTACTGCAAATGCAGTCGGGGTGTTTTTTTCTTAGTTAAAATTCTGCAAAGTTGAACACTTGCTCTTTTTTTTAAGTTCAGTGCTTGCACCTGCCAAATGCAATAAAGTTTGGATTTGCAGTAAGTATACTAATCCATTAATATCAGAATGGGAATATTCCCAAACTCATACATAAGTATTCCCTGCAGCAGGACTCCACCAAAAATGGGCAACTGGCCTCGTCTTCATTCCAGCACTGACATCTACCTTCCTCTGCTATTTATGAAGAACCTCCATAGAAAGAAAAGAAAAGCAAGGCCTGGGAATAAATAATGATAGAATCAAAATAGCATTTGGCTTGAAGGACAGAAGTCACAGAGCTATGGGATCAGATGACTTGCATAGAAAAACACACAAGTTTCCACTGTGGCGAAAGTAGATAAATTAAATAAGCCAGTGAATGTGTTGCAGACATGGACAGGATAAAAACAATGGCAAATGGGTTTGATGCCTTTTCACTGAAGGGTAAAGCAATGTTCAATCCAAATGGGAAATCTAATAGTTTGTGTTTTTTTTCTTTTGCTTGTGGAGTGTAAAAAGGACAGCATTAACCTCACTGAAACAAAGATTAAGGAGACTGAAAAAAATGTTAAAAAAAGAAAGGAAGAAGAGAAATAACTGAAAGGAAGACAGAATTTGAAATACTTGCATGGACATCTCCCCGTGGAAAGAAAAAGAACAGGGCCAATTCCTTGAAAAGCAGACGGAGCATAAATAGAACGAGGGGGGGTGGTTGAAGCGAGAGGAAGAGAGATGGTGAATTACTAATGACCCTTAAGGAAGAAGGTAACCGAAGAGAAAAAGCAGAGCAGCTGGGGAATGGAGAAATGAAGAGCCGAGCAATAGGAGAAGCAGAGAGAGTTTAGAGGAAATGGAAGCATGAGAAAAGAGTCGAGGACAGAAAGATGAAGGAGAATGAAAAGGAGAAGAAAGAACCAGAAGGGAGAAAAAAAGAGATGCTGACAAAGACAGAAAGAAAAAGGAGAAAAGCTTGGCTAAACGACAGAAAGACATGGCTAATGTCACTGTGTTTGCTCATGAGAGGGATGCGGATGAGAGGGACGAGTATTGCCTCAATGGCAGAACATCCCTATAGACAGTAATCCTGGTTAATTTATTAAATAAAAAGGACAACGCAAGAGCAAGAGGCACAAATTAAAACATGATATTTGAAAAAAAAATCACCATCAAGTTCTCAATGTTGGGTTAAGTCCGACCGGGTGCTGCTGGAAACGTGTGGCCCCGCTGCAAAATGTGACACTGGACCATTTGCTTCATGAGTACAATCCCACTATTGTCTTGAGCATCCTCTTTCCTATTGTGTAAGAGACACGGGAATATTTGTTAAAGCTCTTCCGAAGTCAGAGGGGAGGGATTTGACCCTTGCCGTCCTGACAATGGGTTGCTCAGGAATTTCTCGATCAAAGTGTTTGATCTTATTTCATTGTTATTCCGATTGTATGTTGTTCTATGGAAGCACTGGCGTGTGCAGTCCATTCTGCAAGAAATTGAAAATTCAAACAGAATTAGACACTGCAATATGAGTATATTCATATTATTAACACCTTTACGTTGGCATTTCCTTGTTTAGCAAGCACATTTATCCACAGCAACCTGCAAGAGTCAGCAGTTAATAGATACCTATAATCGTGTGTCAACTTGCAGGCAACAGCAATCTTATAGCCAAGAGTGCATGTCATGTCAAGTGCAATAGTGTAGAATAGGTAAACCGTCAACAGTGATGCGGGTAACAGGAGATTCAAATTACAAATTAGCCAGGCGATGAACAAATCACCAGGGTCAGTCCTTTGCACCAGCTTCATTCAACCTCTGACCAGAATTCATAATGCTTTGCACAGCCTGCAGCATCACATGTGTAACCTGCAACTTAACCTGCACCATCCTCGACCCATCCTGTTGGCCCTGACCTTTGACCAGGATGTCAGCAGCTGGAACTGTTCTCACTATTACACAGTGCAGTTGAAGAAGAAGGAAGTCATGTGACTACTACTAAGATACCCGTTATACAAACACCTGGTGAGCACAGTCTCTTTATGGCACCCCTGACCTGACCTGACAGTCACCCCTTGTTAATGTGGAAGTCAGATAATGTTGTAGGGAAGATATTAGGAAATAACTTTGTCTCGCTGTGCAGTTATGTCTGTGTAAATCGCTAGATTGAATTTGTTACTTTGGGAAGACCTTGGAAGATTATTAATGGAGTGGGAGTAATAAAAGCTTGTGTTTTGAATACTGAACGTTGTGGATACAGGTTTACGAACCTGCACAATACCATCCTTGTAATATCTGTTCTAAATTTAGCGTTTTAGTGCTTGATTGTTTACATTGTCGTTTACGTTTCCTCGCAAGATGTTATGATATAAAGTTATAGGGGATTTCCTCAGTAGACCATTAGCCGTTAGTCCTCATTGACCTCTATAGGATATGGGCATGTCTGAGCGCTAGAGGGCGCTCATACATCCCATTGGTAACTCAAGTGAAGTGATGCCACAAGGCAATCAGACTTTTAAACCCGTTGTTCAAACCCAGTTGTATTATTTGTAATATTCTGAATGAAAGTGACATTATTTTGCAACAATTTAATGGTAAAACCTCTCTCCTGCACCTGCCCTTCTTTGGTTTGGATGCGCACTCGGCTATATTTTTGTATTCACATTGTGTAGAACGTTTATGCCTATCAACATAGCCTATCTTTCTAATGATTTATGGAATAAAAACCCAGAGTCTGGTGCTAAGTGAGAAGATCACTGGGTCACATCCAAACGGGGCGGCCATGCTTTTTACCTTCATTTTGGGAGCCAAAATCGCTCCTCCGAGGCACTGTAACATGGAAAGAAAGGAAAAAACAGCCAAGTGTGCTTTGCGTGTCAAAAGGGGCGCAGACAAATCCATCTTGTCTTTATTGTAGAACATCACGGTGGTCTTTAGAAGCTTTAAAAGGCAAAGTCCCACGTGTAGGGCAGGACATCTAATTCTAACCCTCCTCTCAGGGATTAGAAATGTGCCACTTTCGGCCTCTGCAAGGCACGGTTACGTAAACTCTGGCAAAAGATCAGCGAGAGAGCCAAATACCGACACTGACCCATTGAACGGTTCCTTTAAAACATAACACTTCCCGTGGATTTCATGAAACATAGTCAAAGTCGTGAACTAACAAAAACAGTTAACTTCAGCTGGGCCCAGCGGGGATATGCAAAAAGTATAAATTAGAATATATGTGCAAAATGTATGAACGTTACGGGCAAATGCAACAGTAATGTAAAACGTTGAAATACATGTACAAAATGTATGAACAATATAATAATGATAATAATAATCATCATCATCATTACATTTATATAGCGATATGAATATAAACACTATGAATAGCATGGACATAATGCCCTGAATGTCTTTCTTTCTTTCTTTCTTTCTTTCTTTCTTTCTTTCTTTCTTTCTTTCTTTCTTTCTTTCTTTCTTTCTTTCTTTCTTTCTTTCTTGTTTTCTTGTTTTCTTGCTTGCTTGCTTTCCGTTTGTCCCCGTTGTCATGTTACCGCCGCCCTCATTTCTCCGAGAAGGCGCGCGCTCTGCCGTCCGGGCTGCGGAGTGTCGTAAAACGCGCGCACGCGCAGTGAGGGACCGGGCGAAGGTGGAGCAACAGGCGGGCTCCCTCCAACTATGAACGTCTTCTCTCATCAAGTGAAGCGTCTGATCGGTACGAGAAATAGACGGGGAGCCCCCTCTTTCTCTCTTTATTTTTATTTTCCTGTGAACCGGAACACTCGGCGTCACTTCACTGAATGGATAACTGATCGGTTAGACTGAGTGGGACGTTGTAGCTAGCGCGTCTGCCCCGACACTGGCCGTTTGGAGCGGCGGAGAGTTGGATTTAGATGTTGGCCGCTTATTAATTTCGGAAAATGCCATATTAGTTTCTGGCGTCCGAAACGTGGACGTCCAAAACTGATGAAATGTTGACGGTGAGTAGCAGTTTTATGACATTTCAGTTTCCTTAGTGCTAATCATTTGCTATGCTGTGTTTGAGGATTTTCAGCAAAAAGAATAATGAAAAAAGGTTTGACCATTGTATTATGCTTCCCATGAACTGATGAAACGATGGTTCATGTCTTGGGCTGATGCAGATCTTTTAGTCTTGTAAGAGATTTATTTACCTTTGGCATATCGTGTTTTTCTTGGATTTGATGTTGCATAATCAACAGATGTAGCAATATCATGACTATCAGCCCATGTGACTCAAAACAACGACGCCTCCAACATATTCTTATGTAAGTTTTGCGTCTGATTTTCATTTTAGTGTTCAACACCCAGCCGTGTTTTTCTAAATCAAAAGAGAAAGTGCACAGAAACTGGGGGGCACCATGTTTGTAATATTATTTCCCACCTCCTGTGCACATAGCACACGGCCTTCAACCTGATCAACAGTTCTGCTGCTGACAGAACATGGCAATATCCAACAGCGTATGGTGTACGAATAATATAAATATCAAATACAGAATTTTTCCATTACTCCTCTTCCTTAGTCCTCTATCCGCTGTTAATTACAATTTGTGTTTTCTCTTCCTTTCAGCCAGCAGATTGTCACCACTGTTGATGTTCCCCCCTTCTGAGAAAAAAGAGGACGTATTGAGACATAGCTGATTAGAGGAGGTCAGGTGCTTCCTGGCCTAATTCTACTGCGGAGAGACATGGACGTGCTTCGGATGTCTTCTGAGTTCGCTGCAGAGGTTCTGGATGTGTTTGACCGCTCCATGACAGATAAAGAGCTAGTGTCCCAGTCAAAGGCACTGTGCAGAGACTACATCCACTCCAGGCTCAACCAGAACGGGCTGGGATGGTCCAAAGCAGAGCTCAACCTCCCTGCCTCGAACACAGCGCTCTCTGAGGTGTCTATGGTATTACTCTGTCTTGGTAAGAGGAGCCTCCGTGGTCATATTTCTCAAATAAGTGTTAAAGAACAGCTTAAACATTTACTGAACCATGTTTAAACATGCAAACTACAAAGTAAGCAAAATGAGGAAGTTAAAAGAGGAAAATCCCTTTGCATCTGAGTTTGTAGTGAGAGCACCGTCGAGCTATACCGGAGGGATATATCGCATGTTTCAAAATCACATCGTACCATGTACATGTACAGATTTACAGGAACATTAAAATCCAAATTTAAGTCCACTTTGCACTAGAATTTACCTGACCATGGTTGCTAGTTAGTTGCCTTTATGGGTTTCAGACAGGGTTAGCTAAAATGAGATGAATTTGCAGGTGACTTATAGGTACATCTTTCCATAACTATATTTATGTAGTACCTAAAAGTTCAATGATTTAACTTAAAGAGTCGTAACAGGAACTAAGGAAATAATAAGGGGAACTGACTTTGCTGAATCTTTTAATGCCCAGGTCACCAAGGCAGACTCAGCAAAATTGTGAAATCACGTGCTACCAGCGATTTCATGAGTGAAAACTTAATGTAAATGTAAAACCATTTTGCATTTGTCTTGCAAGAGGATGACAATTTGTATTTCCACAGGCTGTGTATTCCACAGTTTTGGAGACCTGATTGCTTTATCTGGAGATGTAAGACTAAAATTCTGAACATATCGCCTTAGGCAATATATATCAAATTATCAAATCTGTCATTTACGAATCCAACCGGATCCCAACTGTTGGCTCTCATGCCAGTCCAGTAATCTCCCCTCAATCTAGCTGAAAGCCTTGCAGTTGAAGTACTTGCAGACTAGAGGAAGCTCTATGATTGAAGCAAGAGAACAGATACAAAGTCCAACTCAGACTTCCCAAATGAAAGGAACTGAATGGCAACTCTTAAAACGTGACTCTGAATGTCCGTATCAGAATGCACAATGTCTCTGTTCAAGCTTATTTTTTGTTCTTTTCATAAACTACAATGGCACAAAGTGTTGTAGCTTATGAAATTAATTGATATTGAAAACGCAGTTTTGCATTTTAATATTAATGTTAATATCCCATTGGTGATTGCAAACTGAGGAAGTATGTGGGAGAACAGCTTGACTGGCATTCAGCCCTAGATAGTTCACCTGGTGTCTTTAAACAGGACTTGACCTTGACAGAAGCTTGAAAGCACCAACTGATTTTCAAAATTTTGCTGTGGAGAAGTACATGGGGAAAAAGGTTTTCGAATAGGTATTAATGAATTAGAGGTGTGTGTGTGTGTGCGCGTGCGAGCATTCTCGAGTAATCTCACATCAAAGCGCCTCAGCTTGAACACAGAATGATTTTCAGTACACTGAGAATTCAGTTGATTGCGCAATGATGTACTTAAATCACTCTCAATCTGTATGTTTGGCATTTCCTTGCTTGTTCAGAAAAACTAATTATAGTAATTGGTGTGTTTTTTTCCCCCTTCCCCTCTCTTATTTGTGTGCTGTCCCGTTGTTACCAAGGTGACGAGCTGGAGTGTATGAGGCCGAGTTTGTACAGGAACGTTGCACGACAGCTCAGCATTTCTGTTGCCATGGAGAACATGGTAGCGGATGCCTTCATTGCCGTGGCAACAGAGATCTTCTCAACAGGTATACACAGCTGTTCTGAAGTAGGAGGTTATTGTGACGCTGATGTGGCGGACAGGAGGCTGGCTGAGGTCTTCCTTTTCCGTAAACTAGAAACACAGTCATTGGCCAATATTGAGTCCCCCGGCCAAGAGAGAGCAATTTAGCACTAACGATGTCTCAGACAAGGGCGGACTGATGATGATGATGAGAGCGGTGGCTCTGACGATGATTACCTCAGTTTGTCTCTTTTCTTTGTGGCATGTCGAGACATATATTCATAAATGGTGTGTGTCTGTGATATATAAGTAAGCGAGGTGTAGATCTGTTTTATCAGAATCTTGCATTTAAAGCCATATTGCAAGTAGTTCAGCACTCGTGATTTACGAATGCTTGGTTTAGTTGCCCCCAAATGACTAGATTGCATTTAGGGCTGTGGAAATTATGTTATTTTGTAATTGGAACTATGAGCAGTTATTGATCACGATCATATTTTAATTATGGTTATTCCTTTATTTATTTATTTATTTGTTTGTTTGTTTGTACAGAATGGCTTGTGAGTGTGCATCAACACGAGTTCATTTCTTTCTATTTGGTTTTCATGCTGTCTTGCATCATCAAAACAAAACAGTTTTCTGTCTTTCAGTTGAAACTGCCGGAGGCATTGAAAGGTCCAACGACTGACTCTTGGATCCAAGGATCTGTTTTGTTTGTGTTTTTTCGAAGTGATCTGAACAATTTATGTCAATTAGCAATTCATAGACTCACTGATTTTTTTTCCATTGCATTCTGACAAACAGTGATAGAGTAGACAGATTTTGCAGCCTATGCCGTCTTTGTGTTTCTCCTAATTTCTTGGCTCAATTATTACTTTTCTTCATCCAATGCTTTCATTATGCTGCTGATACACCCCCCCCCTCTCACAATGTATTTGCTTCTGATTACAGTACCCAGTTATATTTGTCTGATATGCTTGGCTGGCGTGATGGGAATTTTCCCTTATGCTGTTGGTTCTTTGAAATAAGAAAGTTGCTTTTCACTGAACATTTTATAGTTCTTAGTAATACGTTTTATTCTCTGCCACATGCTGTCTGGCATATAGAGTAAGTTCTGCGAAATTTTCTCCACCACCTCCAGCAGCGAGCCTATTTTAAACTAACCAGCCGACATAACAAGTCTTTGAGATAGATTAAATGTCTGGCCTGGACACAGTGTCAAGCACCGAAATTTGGCAAAAAGCCTGGAAAGATTAAAAAAAAATCCTCCTTGCGTCTTAGAATGCTTGTGTTTCAGTTTAAACTTGTGTCTGTCCTGATGTCACCAAGTAGGCAAATTTTAGAATAGCGTGGGATTCCTTCTGAAAGATAACAAACTCTTGAACCTAGCCTGGCTAAGCCCTTGGGGATGGGAGGGCTGAAAACCAGAAATAGATGGAAAGATACTGTTAGTCATGTGTGCTTGTTTTTATGCCAGACATTTGCTTTTCAAAACTATTCAGTGTTGTGGTCACATCATAACCAAAGTGCTTGATTGTAATCTAATGATGGAAGATTGCAGTTGGAAGTGAGGTGGTTTTTGGGGCTTTTGGTTATGAGCTACAAAATATGGGAAGGATTCTGCCCACCATGTAATACGTTTTGCAAAGCAGTTTGTAAGGTCATAATCAGATTTCTTCGAAAAGGGGTCACGGTTACTCCAAACTGCAGTCTCCCATGGCTTGTCTCCCCTCCATTCATTCATCTTGATCTGCCTCCCTCCTCCCTCCTCTTTTTTCTCGCTCTATCCCTGACAAGCTGCTTTCTATTCTCGGCCAGCCTCCCAGTTGGAGCGAGACGTGACGTGATCTGGCTGTCTCTCTGGCTGGTTATCTTGTTTAGGCTTGCCCAGAGCCCTTTGCTCTCATAGTTGGGGCTGGCTGCTACAGGTCAGAGATGGCAAACGGATATCACAATACAATCTGGCTTTAAGGAGGCTAATGCCATTATGCCCCAGTTTGCTTCACTGACAGACGTCACAGCAATCCCTGCAGCCCTAGAAACGTTACCTTGGAAATGGCAGGATTGCCAGACCTGAACTATTTATGCAGCTGAAAGGGAAGACAGAGCTAGCAAAAAGGTGTTGCTTTAATGTCAGTATATCCCACTTAATTGCCTCAGAGTGGTAAGTACAAAATGCAGAGTAATCTACTCAGAGGCACCCTTCCGACTTCCCCCACCTTTAATATGGGTTCAGTGTCTTTTGCTTTGTCAGCCCCACCTTTATCCAGTTTGAATTACCACTGTCATGCAACATCAAGATGGCAAGGTCTCTTATCAGCCACATTAACACGATTGCCATTTGTTGACTCAAACCTCGTATCTACCACTTATTTCAGTACAAGGTCCAAAGGCTGCCCTACATACGTTGTGTCTTGTCATGGGGGATGTTACATAGACCAATAATCCAATTACATTTGTGTCAATACTTAAGGATGAATCGTTGGCTGGGCTCACTGATCAAGATCATATTATGAATCTTCATGAATATGTTAATGATTAGCCATCACTTCCTGCACATCTATCCACATATGTTGATTGTTTCTCATTGTCCTCCTGTTTGTAGGTATAACATGGGGAAAGGTGGTGTCCATGTATGCCGTAGCAGGGGCCCTTGCTGTGGATTGTGTTCGACAAGGCCAGCCAGCCACAGTGCACACCTTAATAGACAGCCTGGGCCAGTTTGTCCGCAAATTTTTGGTTTCCTGGCTGAAGAGACGAGGAGGATGGGTATGTGTCTACTTTACATACTGAACATTGTCTTGCCTCTTTCGGGCTTTGATACATTGGTTTCCTGGCTATTGATTTCAAATAATTACACCCGTTTCCTTTACAGCTAACTATAGCTCATGTAGGCTTTGGTCTATTTGGAAATTCTTATTCCAGCTGCAGCTAATTTTGTACATTATCTAAATGGTTTGCGCTTTGATTTCTTTCTTTTCTAACTGTCATTAAAGTGATTGAGACACTTTTGTGAGAGACCGAATATAGAAATGAACAAGTTTCTCCATAAATTCTCTTGAGGATTCCTGCTGGCAACCCTGCCCACACAATCTTTGCCACTATTCAAACTGGAGATAAATGACTAATTTTGTCATACTGTTAATGGATTATAGTGCCAGCTCAGTTTCATAACCTCTCACGTAAAGGTTGTAGAGATTAGAGGCCTGAAAGCTGATTGTAACTAGCCTGGGCAAGCCCATTCAGGGCTCACTATTCTGGAGTTACCCTTCTCTTGCTCAACCCGTCTCAAGATTGCCCTCTTTTGGTTAAAAGAAGCAATAACAGTAAAATGCGTCAGTTGCTGCAATTCAACATGAACGTTTCTAGTCAATTCTCACAGAGTGCAGATATTGCATAGGTGTCAATTATTTTTGGAACAAGTTTCAGCTTGAAATGTGTCCAATAGTTGTGCAATCTCCAGCAGGAAACTCAACAGTACTAAAATATGCCCCTCCACCTCTTTTCTGCAGGAAGAAATGACAAAATGTGTCGTGAAGAGAGATTTTACCCCAGAGCACCATTGGATTTCGTCAACCATAGAGTCTTTGAAGTACTTTCTCTCTACAGTGTATGTTTATGTAATGAAGGAACCCTGAATAACAAGACCAGTCACTTATAATGATGACAACATCCAAGACAAAATTTGGTGAAAGGAGATTGAGAGCTTGACATATGGGACTGATCCTGCTTGGAAACACCTGTCTGCTGCTGAATGGCCACAGACAAATGTTTCATCAGCATCAAATTTCCGTTATATTTGTGTCAAATAAGACCTTAAGAGTGATTATCCTTTGTCCAGAGGGTAATTGCAATATTTTAACAGCTCTTACTTTCATATTTTTGCATTGGTCCAAGTTTTTGACACTTCACCTCTCCCACCCATCAACGTGGTAAACAGATTTTATCCAGTGCACTCATTTTGATGCGCTGTGCTATTGAGCTTTCACTAGGGCATATGTATATTGTGGGACCTGTTCACGCTTTTTTTTTTAAACAAAGCAATCACAGCTCAATTCTTAAAGTAGATGTTAAGTTACATGCTCAAGTCAACTAATGAAAGCTGATAGTCTGGGTCAATACAGACTGCTGTTCAGTTGCCCAATATCATCTTGTCTAACATCAGGAGTGTAAAGATGAAAAGTGAGTTCTCAGCTTGTTTGTGTTAGCAACACTGACAGGCACTTTGGGGTTCAGAACGAGTTTTTGGCCAGGCTTGAACTGCGATCCCTGCTTGTTAGTTACATGGGACCCCAGAAGTCGCATACACTGTCTTCATCAATTTAAAAAAGGGTCTATCTCCGATTGCAAGATACAAGAATTTGAACTAAGGAGGGACTTTACTATTAAGCACTATATCACACGTATCAATTCTATTGCACTTTATGGATTTGTTCGAACTATGCTATTGTTATGAAACCTTCTGTTTCAATATGACCCAATCAATATATTGTGTCCTACTGAGTACTGCCTGATTAATTTCTGGAGATGTGGTCGAAAACTAAATACTGAAGTGAATTTCATTATACACTGGATTTTGCCCAGTGTTGGAGGACAACCAGGCTTGCCTTCTGTGATTTTACGTGGCTTAAGACATTAAGCGTGTGTGAATGATGCACATTTCATGATGTCGCATATTTTTTATATTAACCTTTTACATTTGTAAATATTTTATTTATGGGTTAAACGATCGGAGCCATCGTAGTATAGAGCCACTACAATGACTCTGACAACATTGATTGAATGTATATGCCTGTTTGTTGTCACTTTTCTTTTTAAATTATGAACGTGTGAACAGTTTTTTTAAAAGACAACTCAAATAAACTTTTAACATCCGCACTCAGCGATTCCTTTGTGATTTAATATTTCGTTCCACTGATCTGACATTCGGCCATCTTGAACATGTTCCGTTCGCTGAAAAGTTCATCCATCCATCCATTATCCAAACCGTTTATCCTGCCTAGGGTTGCGGGATGCTGGAGCCTATCCCAGCAGTCATTGGGCAGTAGGCGTGGAGACACCCTGGACAGGCTGCCAGGCCATTACAGGGCTGACACATTCACACCTAGGGACAATTTAGCATGGCCGAGTCACCTGACCTACATGTCTTTGGACTGTGGGAGGAAATCGGAGCACCCGGAGGACTCCCCCATAGACACAGGGAGAACATGCAAACACCACACAGAGGACAACCCGGGATGACCCCCAAGGTTGGACAACCCCGAGGTTTGAACCCAGGACCTTCTTCCTGTGAGGTGACCGCTCTAACCACTGCACCACCGTGCCGCCTAAAAAGTTCAATGCATCAGCATTTATGGGTTTTATAAATGGAGATAAATATGATATTAACGAAGCAACTCAGGAAATCACTATTGTACTGAGGCAACAGAGAGAAACATAAATGTTCAAAGATGACCGAAGATAAGGAAATCATTTTCACTGTACGAGAGTGCTGTTGTTCAAATACCACAGTAATCATTTTCCCAATGGGGATACGTTTATTTTATCCTTATCATAAATACATGCTGCAGTCCCACCGTGCACAAAGGTGCATTAAGGTCTGAGGAAATGAAGGCATGATGATGACCACCTTAGTTCACAAGGTTTAAACTACAAGTCCAAGAATACAGACCCTTTCAATATGAACAAAAACTAATCCAGTGCATTACAGATTCAATGACCAAAACAGCAAGGGTCATTATGAGTAACAATTCAAAAATATAACGGCAACAACTAGACTTCTGAGCTTGACTGGGACATCCCATCCAAAAGTGTGACATATAAACATATAATCCACTGAGCAATTGCAGGCTTAGCTGTGTGATAGGTGATAATGTCAACTCTGAAAGCAGTTGTCTTTCTACATCCGGCTCAGTGCAGAGCCTCAAAAGTCCCTGAAAGATACTCATGTAACGTTCTACATCCTGTTGCCTGACACCAACTCTATTTTTTTTATATTTCAAAAGATTAGATTTTAATATTTGAGTATGAACTATGCTGTAGTGGCAACCAAAAAGGCAAGTTAATTTTGACGTTCAATATAAGACAGACAACCATCAATATGAACAAAGATGTAAACATTTCCTTTAAAGACCATGAAATCATATAGCCTACATCAGTTTGATAAACCTATCATGACGTAGGATGAATTCATGTCGACATTCTTTCATGGCTAAGAGATGGACAAGGTCTGTTCCTGAAATCAAAAGCATAAAGTTTAGGAGAGTTTACCCTCAACTACATACATGGACACAAAGCTTAAGTAGTCATATTAATCTCTGCTTTTGTCTTAGGGCTATCTTTTTAGCTGGGTCAACATAACCGACGGTAGGTGATGTTCAAGTGCTGCATCAGGGGGTGGTCATCTGTTGCCATGGAAACCGTCTGCTCCAGCTTCCCGTCTGGTCGAAGCTGGAACATTCTAGAAATCTGAGAAAGGAAAGAAACAGCTGACCATGACAACGTCATTTTAATATTCTCTCGGAAAATCTGGCCCTAGCTATCGAAAACGTTTAACGATGCATCAAGCTATAATTAGTTAAGCAAATAAAGCAGTAAAACAATTACCCCCATTCTTCCTTTGGAACGTTGAGCTATATCTTAGTTATCTTATTTACGACATGCCGCCTTATAGATAATGTTCTATTGATTTTGATCATTTATTGGCAGCAGCAGATAAATCAAGACACATTGAGGGCACCGTGTCTGACCTGCTTCACATGTGGCTCCTTGGCGAAGGACGTTCTGGCCAAAGCATGGGTGTGCAAGCTCAACTGTTGTCCTGTTAGCTCTCCTTCCTCAATCTCCACCAGACCTGCAAGGGGAGATACACTGGGCATGAAAAGATGTGTGTGTGTGTGTGTGTGTGTGTGTGTGTGTATGTGCTGGACCAATTAATTGAGATAGGGTTGGAGATTAATTGACTTGTTTCACGTCCTTTTTTGTCACTTCACTTGATTTTTAAACAAAACTTGTCATAGCGAATTGCCTTTGATTGTTATGTCTCAGGTTTTCGTCCTGCAGCATGCATCTGCAATAAAAACTTGATAGCTGATTTTTAAAATGGTAAAAAAGATCTTAAAAAATGTATTCTGCAGAAACCAAATACAAAAAATGCATTTTGTAATTATCAAATATTATATTGATAAAATACAAAGAGAGAGAGAGAGACAGAGAGAGAGAGAAAGAGCGAGAGAGAGAGAGCACAGCAAAAGCAAAACGATTGTGTCAAGGTAAGTGAAGGTTCTTACCTGAGTTCTGTGCAATGATGAACGCCACTCTGTTGGTACCTGGTTGCAGTCTGATGAAACCACACTCCCTGTGCAGTGGCTTCTTACTCTTAGCATGGAAAGCATTAAACCTGCAAACAAAAACTCAATCAGCTAAAGACTGCATAAATCTGTTGGCTGTGTCTAAATAACAATGTGATATACACCAAATTCATTGTCATTTGGACAACAGCAATTCCACCGGCGGTATTAATTACATTACATAACATTTAGTCATTTAGCAGATGCTTTTATCCAAGGAGACTTACAAGAGTCAGCAATTAGCAGTTAAATTTGAGTGTTAACAACTAGCATCATAGAGCACTGTACAGTAATCGTACCACACCCAACAGTGCATGTCAAGTCATGTGTATTTAATGTATGTGCACCTAAGAGCATCAAGGCATCATCATGTACCTTGATATTAGTCTGAAAACAGGAACATATTCCATCAAGTTCAATTATAAAAGGGCTCAATAGTAGACATTAATGGTAATGGTGTTTCAGTAAGTCATATATATATATATATATATATATATATATATGTGTGTGTGTGTGTGTGTGTGTGTGTGTGTGTGTGTGTGTGTGCGTGTGTGGGTATGTATGTATGTACCTAAGTGCCACCAGAGACCATGTAAGGAGTAAGGATTAAATTCTAAAATTCCAGCAGAAAACCATTCTTAATTCTATAATTCAGACAGAAAGGCATTCTATATTCTAATATTCCAAGAGATAGGCATTCCAAATTCTAAAATTCTAGCAGAAAAGCATTCTAAATGCTCAATGATTCCTCCCTCTCCACCTTAAGCTGATGTGTGGTGAGCGTTCTGGTGCAAAATGGCTGCCGTGCATCACCCAGGTGGGTGCTACACATTGGTGGTGGTTGAGGTGAGTTTCCCCCTTCACTGTGAAGCTCTTTGGGTGTCTAGATAAAGCGCTATATAAATGTAATCCATTATTATTATTATTATTATTATTATTATTATTAAGGTAGGCCTTGAAAAGGAATGTTTTTAGGCCTTTCTTGAAGTAAGTGAGTCAGCAGCCCTGATGGAGCCTAGGAGTTTGTTCCACCATATTCAGCTGAGCAAATGCAGCTGTCACAGTTATAAAGGTGGTTAAGCAACACAAACATCTTACGTTACTACCTTATTAAATGAGATGCCTTTTCTGACTATTCACTGCGAGTTGACCGTGCAATATGAAAAGATTTTAACAGAAAACGGACCATAAAACAAAACCTTTTCTGGATATTTTAGTGGTGGTAGTTAAAATGTGTGATTACAAACAACTTCAAAGTTTAATTTCTCCAGTCACTCACATGAAGTTGATGACAGGTTGTCCAACATGGGAGAAGTGCAGGGTCTCTGTGTAACGAAAAGGACTGATGGTGGGAAAAGAGCCCTCCCCCGGTTCATCTGACTCCCAACTGCCTAGGAGCCAATCTACAGCCAGGAGGGCTGGATTTAGCTCGGCTGAAAGAGAACACACACACACAACAAATAGACATAAACTGACGAATATAAGTAAGCAAAACAACTGAATGAAACATGAACACGAATACATTTGGACAGATGTTTTGGTTTTCACAGAGTTCATAGGAGGACATTCACCTTTAACACATACAAGCGGGCATAGGACTAAGTCCATGTGCATACTCATTCAACATTTCCTTTAAATAAGGGTTCATCAATACACCCTAATGCCCCCTGTGATAGATATGCCCTGGTAACTAGCCCACTATTCAGCATAGGCCCGAGCCTTTATGGGGTTCTGAGCAGAATTTGACCCCCCCCCCCCACACACACACACACAGACAGACAGACACACACACACACACACACACACACACACACACACACACACACACACACACTGCTTTGGTGCTGCCAATACTACTGACAATTCTCAATGCTTGATCATTCACACACTTACTGTAAAAATCTAACACACCCATTATAATTTCTTTTATATACTTTATTAATCCCCGTGGGGACATTCATGCTCTGCATTTAACCCATCCTAGCTGTGTAGCTAGGAGCAGTGGGCAGCCACTGTGCAGCGCTCGGGGACCAACTCGAGTCCGTCTTGCCATGCCTCGGTCAGGGGCACAGACAGGAGTATTAACCCTAATATGCATGTCTTTTTGATGGTGGGGGAAACTGGAGAACCCGGAGAAAACCCAATGCAGACACAGGGAGTACATGCAAAAACCACACAGAGGACAACCCCCAAGGTCAGACAACCCCGGGGTTCGAACCCAGGACCTTCTTGCTGTGAGGCGACAGCACTAACCACTGGGCCACCATGCCGCCCAAATTTTAAAAATGTTATCAATGTTATTAGTTGTAGCTATTTTGCTTACATCATGCCAATGTCAGCCTGACATGTTTTTACCCTTCTATGGTTTTTAATCTTAAAAAGGTAGCAAACTCATAAGAGTGGTCTGTATGGCATACTTGAACATGATGTACTGAAAAGTAACAAAATAAACCATTGACTTAATGGTAGACTGTATGATTACCATTGACATAATATATCGCAACACAAAACGAAACAAAACATAACTTCAAGCACTCTTGGGCGCCCTCTAGCGGCCAAGAGGACCCCTGAGCAGGCACTTTAGTTGGCTTATGCGTCGGGGGAGGGGGGTGTTCTGTCGATATGTGCTACCTATCGAGATGTGCTACTTAGCAGTTCTGCCGCTGCGCATGGTTAGGTGAGGTTAGGGGTTAGGGTTAGACTCAGTCCATCCGTCCATAATCCTAACCGTTTATCCTGCCCTCAGGATCGCGGGATAAAGGAGCCTATCCCAGGGTTAGACTCATGGATGTATTATAGTACGTACTATAATACATCCATGGTTAGACTGCTATCGATTCGCGCTACGCAGCATTTTTCGACAAGGCAGCATAAATCGTCGGAACACAGGCCCCGCCATTATTTACAGAACGAGTTCGGTGAAATGCAATGACGAATAAAATACATAGACTCTTATTAGACACCTTTCATGCACACTTTGCGGTTTTCATTTCAACTCGCAGACGTTACGACAAAAAGCCGGAGATGATCAAGTACACAACAACACATTAAGGTCAACGCTGAAAATGACGCTAAAAGAAAAAACTTGTACACTAGCAAGCCTTCCGGGTTAAAGATAAAATGAAATATTACCTGACTGATGATAAGGACACGCCATTAATAAATGAAATACTAACGACCAGTGAGGTATTATTAATGCGGAGGCAGTCGAATTATACTACCAAATAAAACGCACATAACATTGCGACACGGTGACAGGGCCGGAGTTATTTTATTGACGCACCCCATCCCCAGGTGGTATCATGGGAAATGTAGTGCAGCCATTTTACCATTTTTAACCTACAAATTTCTGGGTTTCACCATCTCCCAGGAGCTAAGGTGGGCATCCAACATAGACACAATCACCAGAAAGACCCAGCAACGGAGGTACTTTCTCCGCCAGCTCGAGAACTTCATCCTGCCTCAGGAACTGCTGATTCAGTTCTACACTGCAATAATCCAGTCTGTCCTCTGCACATCCATCACTGTCTGGTTTGGTTCGGCCACCGAACAGGACAGGGACAGACTACAATGGACAGTTAGGTCTGCAGAGAAAATGACTGGTGCCAACCTGCCTTCTATTCAGGACACCCCAAGAGTCGGGAAATGGGCAGGCAACATCACTGCAGAGTGTAGACCATGGATGTATTATAGTAGAATACATCCATGGTGCAGACGCATCACACCCTGGTCACAACCTGTACCAAATCCTCCCCTCTGGTAGGCGCTACAGAGCACTATACCCCAAAACAACCAGATATAAAAACAGTTTCTTTCCGCGGCTGTCATTCAAATGAACACTTAACAATGTCAAATAAATCCAACCATTTTGTGTATACTGTACTGTACATTGTACCTATACTGGTACACTCGGTCATGTCCATCTGCCTCAGGCATGTATGTAAGCAACCTGCTAACATCTATTTCAGCATCTCTGATATATTCTCTGCACCACTGCACTTTATCATATGGCACTGGTACCTGACTATTTGAGCAACTTGAACTTGACAACTGATAAGATATTTTACTAATATCTACTACTTCTTTCGGCCACTCGTGTTAGGGGTCGTCACAGCAAATCATCTGTTTCCATTTCTTCCTGTCCTCTGCATCCTCCTCTGTTACGCCAGCCACCGGCCTGTCCTCTCTCACCACATCCCTAAACCTCTTTGGCCTTCCTCTTTTCCTCTCCCCGAATATGATCATTCCATACTAATATGCTATTAAATTATACTAAAATATAAAAAAAGAAGCAGAAACAGTTTGTGTTGTTGGCTCCTCACACATGCTGCATAGAGATCTCTTATCATGCAGTCTCCTTTGTTTGCGTCATAAAGCTCCTTAATAGTCCTTTGCTACTTTCCAATGATTTCACTAATTCATGTCTTCACCACTCTCTCTTAATAATAACAATAACATTGAGGGAAGTTGGGAAGACCCTCTGATTAGTTGTATTAATATTAATTTCAGGGGCGGTTTCTTAATGGCACCCGAACAGACAAAGCAAGACAACTGTTTGATGAAAATCATGTTTTTTTTTCTTTTTAAATTGACATGTTTCAGTACTCTCAAAACTTTCAATACATTCATAGTGAGGACAGTGGCTATATTCTGCACTTTGCTCCCCAAAGTGCCTACTTACACAAGGAAGGACGCGTAACCAGTGTTTGACAGCTACTTTTTTTTTTTACACGAGGTGACAAACTCATGTAAAAAAAAAACAGCAATTGTCAAAAACAAAAAAAAACAGCAGTGATGAATTGTGTTAGCTTCTGATTCTTGAACTTCTTTTCCAGGTATCCCCTTAGGGGAGACTGCATCTGCTAAAATGTCCCTTCAGTGAGTGAGAACAGGATCAAAAGCGCCGCATCTACTTCCTCATGCCTTGCTCTTTCTGCAGTTCTTCAGAGCGTCTGCCAGAGCGTTCAGGGCCATGTCAGCGTTAGTCTTCTGGCAGTTGTAGCCCATCAATCCGATCCGCATTACCTAATGAAAAACGGATGGAAAATTCAGCAGTATTCTGGGAAAGACTTGGGTGAGAAGCTAACACAAGAGACTCAACTGATGAAAGCTGTGGTGGAAGTCCTAAGCTAACGGTGATATTCTTGTTGAAAGGGCCCGATTATCATGACACAGAGACAGAATAGGATGGAGGAAGGAGGGAACCACAATGAGCAATTTGGGTGTGCAAGGGTTTGGTTTGAACACAAGAGTCAAAGGTTAGATAAAATTGATCTTAAACACTCACAAATTGGCTCCAAAACAATCTAGTTCTGCTATTAGTTCAGTGATAATGTGAGTAATAATGTGAGTGTGAAGAAAAGACAGGAGGTGGAGCTGGAAGTGGCAGAGTTGAAGATGTCAAGATTTTCATTGGGAGTGATGAAGAAGGACAGGATTAGGAACGAATATATCAGAGGGACAGCTCAGGTTGGACAGTTTGGAGACAAAGCAAGAGAGGCAAGATTGAGATGGCTTGGACATGTGCGGAGGAGAGATGCTGGGTATATTGGTAGAAGGATGCTGAATATGGAGCTGCCAGGGAAGAGGAAAAGAGGAAGGCCAAAGAGGAGGTTTATGGATGTGGTGAGAGAGGACATGCAGGTGGCTGGCGTGACAGAGGAAGATGCAGAGGACAGGAAGAGATGGAAATGGATGATCCGCTGTGGCGACCCCTAACGACGATGACGAAGAAGAAGAGAGTATGATTTTGAGGGGGAATGTTGTTTCTATCATCACAAATTATTCAGCGCATTCCCATTATCAACTGTTGTTTAAGGAAAATATGAGGGGAAACCTCCTCTCCTGCAGTACATTTCAACAAATCACCTGCTAGGTCTAAAAATTTGCGGGAACCAGCGCCCATATCATTATCACTTCCCACAAATAGGAGCACTGATTTAGAAATAAACATACGTCAGGTCTTGACCACATGGTCTTGGAAGATGTAATGAGACAAGATGGGATTGTATCAGACTGCTTCTCGTCTTACTAAAGAGGGGTGTTGATCTCAAAGGAAGAAGAAGCTGCAGTAACAGTAACTGACCATGCCAATAGAAGGGCCCAGGCCTCCAGTCATCTCCATCTGATGGTGCTTCATGATGTAAGCTAAAAGC